>NC_081182.1:193665434-193743883 GCF_029867415.1 Vicia villosa | reverse complement strand
CCTCCAAGCATTCCTTTCTTGGCATACCTTGTTTAATGCCGCTTGCAGTTTTTCAACGTCGGTGGAGAAAAGGTAAATTGGTTCCCTTAGGGGAATAGGTTCTTGATGTTGATATGGCATCCTGAGCTTGAATGCTCTGACGCGTACCCATTGAAGGTAAGGATCCAGGGAGATGCAAAGATGTTTTCCTAACAATCCTCTCCCTTTGATGTGAACAAGACGCCAGGCTTGGACAATTTCCTTCTTCAGCATGTTGCCATGATCGTCAATGTTCTTGAAGAACAGACCCTCCAATTGAATGTTACTTGGTATATTTTTCATGGGATAGCCGTATTGACGACGGGCTAAAGCTGGATTGTAACTAATTCCTCCCTTAGTTCCAATAAGGGGTATGTTGGGAAAACTTCTGCAACTGAAGATGATCTTGGTTTCGTCGTTGTCAGGACTACACCACTCAATGTCTGTATGAGTGAGACATGATTTTCTGTGACCAGTAAAGGCCATCCCTCATGTTCTAGAAAGTGCTAGACTTTGGCAGGTGCGAAACGAACCATTCGTATAACAACGGTACGCAGCATGTGATTAATCCTCCTCGCTGCAGGTTTCTTGAATGCACAGAGTGATAAGCATCCGCAAGCAAGGTTGGAACTGGATTTCCAATTAAGAAGATCTTAATTGCATTGATGTCGACGAAATCGTTAATGTTAGGGAACAAAAACAATCCGTAGATAAGCAAAGCCAAGATTTCCTCAAATGCGCTCATATCTTGGATGTTGACGAAGTACCGAGCTTGATCAAACAGGAATTTGGAGGGCAATCCTTGAATCCCTCCTCTACTCACCATATGAGTTCTAATGTCGACTACGTTCAAAGGAGTAGTTGCAGCGATGATAATGTCGTCAGGATTCTTTTCCAAACCGGAGTACGGATCTTGCGCGTACACGGGTATTCCAATCAGACGAGAGTACTCCTCTAACGTAGGCATGAGCTGATAATCTGGAAAGGTGAAGCAGTGATACGTTGGATCGTAAAACTGTACCAAGGTGGGAAGGATCCCATCCACCATGTTGGTATTGAGCAAAGGCAGAAGTTTTCCATACTTCTCCTTGAAAGCCTGGGGATTGACCACCAGTTTTCCGAGCTTTCCCAAATCCTCGACCTGGGGAATCTTGAAGGTGTATTTCCTAGCTCTCTTTCTTCCGTAATCCATAATATAGATCCTTAAGTCCTTTCTTCGTTTCTCTCTTTCTATGAAGTTCAAAACGTTCGTTATTTAGTTTCCTTGAAAAACGACTCGAAAAAGACTCTTTTTGTTTTTAGTTGTTTATTAATGAATGATGCATGAATGCATGAATGCACACACAAGAGTTTTAAACAAACATGGCGTTGAAGGGTATAGTGGTCATGAAGTCCAAACGCAATCCCCGCCCCAATGGTAAACTAAGGTTAAGGATTTTTGTACCTGTAGAACGGGTTCTAGGGGTCTCAGAGTTTTTGCTCAACCTTAAAGATACGTTGATTGGTATCTATAAGAGAGTTTTCTTCGAGTGTAGTATCTGCGTGACAATTACTTTCATAATCACCGCTCTACGTCCTAACAAAAAGGCTTTAAGTGGGGTTAATGTGTTTCTAGGTCCTCCTGGTACAAATCAGTCTCGGAATGCAGTGGCGCAGTTAATCACAACCAGCCAGGCAAATCCCAAGAGTAGACTTGGAAACCAAGATTAGAGGGCCTTCACCGGGAAGACATCCTCCATCCTATCTTATGTTGCACTCAAATCCGGGTATAGGATTTTTCACCACAAGGGGGAATCAAGCCCTTTCCCGATACAGAATAAACAAAATAAACAAATATAAATGCAGCAAACACATGATATGACACAGAGGTTAGGCAGGACCTCTCTTGTTTGAGGGGGAATTTGGCATCCCTAATTCCTCATTGGGGCTGGACCAGCAACAGGTCAACCATTGGTTTGGATGAAAAACCAAGGTTTTTAACACTTATATCCCCAGCAGAGTCGCCATTTTTCTGTGGTGTCGTTTTCTTTACCTCCCCGTTTCACTTGGGAGGACGGCACGCTAAACCCTTCACGCGAAATTTGGAAGGAGAATGCGCCCGTGGTGGGATGAATTTTGTTTCAGTTCTTCCTACGATATCACACGAACTTTCTTATTGGTCCTACGAGTAGGAAAGGGAAAAAAAGATCTCAACTAAACCCTAGGAGTTTGCTAAGTGTGGGGATTTCACCTAGACTAGAAATTCTGGAGTCCGGGGGGTCGGTTATACATAGGGAAGTGTTTAAACACCCTACATATCTGTAGTACTCTACAGGAACCTTCTCTGTGTCATTGTGATTGTGTTTGCTGCTAATGATTGGGAAAGTTTCTCCTTTGTGTTAGGAGAGAAAATTGAATTGATTAAAGAAAGACAGACAGATAGACAGACTGACTATTTTTGGTATTTTATTAGCTCGCTGAGATTCCTTGTGAACCTCATGCCTACATATCCCTAGTGGAAGTCAGAGCTTAATGTAGTTCGGGGAACTAACTAGGGAAATTACTTGTTTTTGGTGCCTTGCTTGAAGCTCAAGGTTGAAGCTTGGAATTAAATCTCTGTTTACAGTAAAGAGACATGAAATCATCTTTATAGAGAGGTATTTGTACTATTCTACCACAAACATTTAAAAGTGACAGAAAAGCTAAAAAATGATGTTTCATTAAGAGGGGAGTCTACTTGGTTGATCAAGTATGACAGCCATCGTGCCTCTAAAATGAAAGAAAGATGCTCATCCAAATTAGGGAAAGTGTACAAGTCTGGGGATGTGCCAGAGCATGTCTTTCAGAGTCCTAAATGGGAGACTTTGAATGAAATTGAAATTGAAATGTTTGTTTGTTTGAATGTGGTAGTGTAGTAAAAATATCTCTCTATAGAGATAAGCTATGTCTATTTACTATATGAAAGATTTGACTTTAGCTGGCTTGAATGAGGCCCAAGCTTGAGGCTTTTTGATTGATTTTATTGACTTATTGAAATGATAACTCTACTGGGGAGTATTTAAACTAAGGATTTTTTGGTGTTCTGTACGAAGCCTAGAATTGAGGCTGACTCTACTTAGGGAGACTCTATTTGGGGAGATTATCTCCTAAGAGAATGAATCTTTGATTTTTTGAAAGACTGATTTTGAAGGCTAACCCTTTCCAGGGGTTTTGACTCAGCTGGAGAAATTGTCTGTTAAAAGACTGACTTTATCATGTTTTTTTTTTTGGAGGCTGACCCTTTCCAGGGGTCGTGACTCTTTTTGATTAATTGACTTTGGAGGCTAACCCTTTCCAGGAGTTTTTATTGAAATGATGGATTGATTTGGAGGCTAACCCTTTCCAGGGGTTGTTATTGAAATGATGGATTGATTTGGAGGCTAACCCTTTCCAGGGGTTTTGACTCTTTTGGTGAACGGCAGAAAGATTATCTAGTGGAGACTTCTTGTTTAAAGCCCAAGATGAAGGCTGACTCATGCTGAGGATAAGCAAATATGGATCCTAGACTCTGCTAAGGAAGATTGATGAAGATAAGGGTGACAGAGACTGTCCATGTCTCTCATTCCAAAAGGTGTACTCAATGCAAAATTGAGACAAACTTGGCTTGTTAAAAGTCTGGTTTAAATTGGAAGAAAACTCACCAGGGTAGGCTAAAAGGTGACTAAAGACCTGTTCCTATGTTTATAAGAAACCTGATGGGTCCTTGTATACAAGCTCAAGAGGAAGCTGGAAATGCTTTTAAGAAGCCTGTGGGTCCTTGTACAAAGCCCAAGAGGAGGCTAATCGATGGTCCTTGTTATAGCACAAGAGAAAGCTATGTAGTTTTGAACTTATTTTGGCTCTAAGCAAATGGGTAAGAGGTTTCACCGGGAATAATTCCTCTTTGGGTGGATGTGTCCTATTTTTTGGATTCTAAGGTTTTTGCCAAGATGTTTCACCGGGAATAATTCATCTTGGGGGTTTGAACTACAGATCTCTAATTAGGAAAGAGCCTTCACCGGGAAGACATTCTCAATCCTAGGTCATATTCCTATAATATATATATATATAGTTTAACTGTCCTAAGGTTTATACTCAAACGTAGTTCTAAACTAATATATATGCACAATTTATATTTGACAGTAATTTAAATAAAGACTGTAAATTGAAAGCTTGTAAAGCCTAACCTGGATGGAGTGGAGGCCTTTGAAGAAGTATGTACAGAGCCTCAACAGTAATTAGTGGATAACAGTTGAATATGTATATGATAAACAGTTAAGGGTTTTTTTGAAAACAGAAGAAGTGAAGATGGACAAAGGTCACATAGGTATCTGAAGAGTTTCACCGGGAATAATGCCCTTCAAATACCAGAAGAATGTTTTGAAAACAGAAAGGAGATTTTGAAAATACAGTTTTGAAAACAAGCTAAGAAGAGAAGGTGTTTGGGACTTACACTCTATTAGAGGCCCAGTACTTTACAGTACGGGTTGAAAAAAACAGTTGAAAATGATTTTGTGATTTTTGAAATGATTACTGTTGTGAAAACAGTTGATTGATGATTTGAAATGATTACTGTTATGAAAAACAGTTTTATGAGTTTTAGGCTTACCTTGAAGAATGAGAAATTGGATTTCTGAGTTTGAGGTGTTACCTTGAGCCTTAAGTGATATGCTTGGAATAAATCGGGATCTCAATAATTATTGAGCATCCACACCAGCAGAAAAGAACGTTGGATAAGCTTACAGCTTACAGCATTCCACGATCATCCAGTAATTGTTTAAGGACTTCTATAGCAAATGGAAGACCAAACGAACAGACAAAGCCAGAGAACAACAGAGAAATAATCTCGAAGTCTCGGATAAAGTGAGAAAATTCCAGTAATTGCAACAGTAATCAAATAAAAATTTAAATGATTAACTATACAAAATTATATGAAAATATTAAATTCAAAAGAAATTAATCTAAGAAAGGATATTTTTTGTAGTTTTTTATGAAAGAAGAAAATAATTAGAAAACATAAATAAAAATATGTATCTAATATATTTTTTTGGTATTTTAATAAGGATTAGAAAATAAAACTAAAACCTATATTAAAATAAAATACTAAATCTTTTTTATATAAAAGCAATTTTCTAAAGAAAATTCAAAGAGATAGTTAACTTAATAATTGGGCCAGGGGTATAAAAGCTGAATGGGGGTGAGAGCCCAAAGCAAAATAACAAGCTGAGTAAAAACATGGACCGGACCGGGTCGGGTAAGATAGAACCCGGATCCGCCTAAACTTAGCACAAAAGTTGGGTTTTGAGAAAACCCTAAGAAGCAACACATAGAGGCAGCGCCTCTGTATCTCTCTCATTTTCTCTCATGATGAAACAAAACAGAAGAAAAAAAAAACTCTCTTCTCTCTCGATTGCTCTTGCTCTCTCTCGGTTTTTTTTCGATGAACAACATCAAACTCGGTGGTTCCTCTCTCAATCGCTTGCTGTGAACAAGAAAACAAACACAAGCTTTCACTTGGTTCGTCGCCTCTCTCTCTCTCGCTGAGTTTCTCTTGCTAAAACGAAATCAACAGTGAAAAAAAAAAACCTCTCTCGGTTTCTCACTCAGCTCATGGTTTTTCTTCACAAAAGTTTCTGGAAAACAGAGTAACAACAACAATCACAACTTGACTCACTCTCTCGGTCACTCTTGCTCGGTGAACAACAACAAGTGATTCTCGACGGCCATGGAAGAGAAGCTTGAAAAAGCTCAAATACCTGCGAACCCAGGTATCTTCTTCCTCAAATTTTCGCTTTTTATTTTCTCTTTGATGATAGCTCAGTGATAACTTTCTTTGGTGTTTCGATTTTGCCCACCGTTAACAAAAACAAAAGCTTCTGGACTTTTTGATTGAAGACAAACTCAAGGTTTGTTCTTCAATTTTGTTCTCATGGTACCAACAAGTTTTTTATGACACAGCAATAATAACATATACTCTCTGTTTTCGGTTTTGAACATTTTACAGGTACAGCAATAATTAACCAGCAAGCTTGAGAGTAGGGTAGAAACGACTTACCTGGATTTATCACCAAGGTATGACCTTGATCCTTCTTGCTTCTGGAATTTTGTTGCTGAGTTATGTTATTCTGAATTTTTGAACACGTTGTTGCTGTTGCTTTGAATTGGTTGATGTTGCTGAGCAGATTCCTTGTGTTTCTGAACCGTGGCTTATTGTTGTCGCAACTGTTGTTGTTGCTGCAGGTACAACACTGATTAATGGAAATATTGAGAGTGAAGGAGAAGAGACTTACCTGCGGCGAGGATGTTGAAGAGTCATCTATGGAGGCTCGAAGATGGGAGCCATCGTTGAAGGCTGCTAGCAAGCAAGGTATGAAAGCCTTCCTTCTTCCTCTCTCTTTTGTATTTTGTAACTTAAAAGTTACAGAATATTTCTGTGAACTCTCCCCTCTTTTTCTTCTTCTGCTGCGCTCTCCCCTCTTTTTTCTTCTTTGCAACTTAGGAGTGACAGAAAGTTTCTGTCCTCTCCCCTCTTTTTTTCCTGTCCTCTATATTTTCTTGCCTCTCCTCTATTTATAGAGGAACAAATGAGGGACAATTTTGGTCATTTTGGCAACTAAACTTAGTCTTTAAGCTCACTTAGTTGTTAAGTTGTCATCATTACAAAGAATATTCTTTCCCAAAATAATCATTGCAAAATTTCTTACATGCTAAGTTTGCTTAATGGCAAAGCTCCACAAATTTGTGCACATGGGAGGAATATGCACATGGGATGGAAAGATTCTCTTGTGACTCTTGCAAGTTCCACGACAAGCTTTCTCTTATGTCATAAAATTTGTTGCCTCTAAGTATAGTAGTTATGACATAATATATATTTCCTTGACTTTCTTTGACTTTTCCTTTTTTTGACTTGATTTGGGCTTTTGGGCCCTTCTTGAATTATTTTGTTGGACTTTTGCTAATTCCACCTCTTTTATGTTTCTCTTTTTTTTCCATGTCACATGAGGAGAAGAATTGAAGAAACTTGGACTTCAAGAATGAAGACTTTGAAGATTGAAGAAATGGTGATTTCAAGCATTCTTGAAAGCTTCCCTTTTTATTCCAATTTTTGTAATTCAAATTCATTTCACTTTAGAATTTGTATAACTTTTATGTTCTTGAAAGTGAAAAGAATTTGAATGTTGTAATCTTTGAACTTTGAATTGGACTTTGAAATGTAATCTTTAATCTTGGATAAAGTCCACTTGTAATTCATTTGGAAACTTGGAAATGTTTATGTAAAAGAACATCATTTGTAATGCTTAAACTTCTTTTAGAACTTGAATGAAATTGCATGAAACTTTAATATTTCTTGAATGAATTTCAAATGCAATTTCTATGTCTTGAATCAATTCTTGAATTCCTTCGAATGATTCTTTTTCAAAAGGAAATGGTAAGAAGCCTTGAGTTTCAACTTGAATATGTTCACTTGTACCACGAATTTAGAAATGATTTTGAAATAAAATCCTTGAATTCATGACCTTGAACAATACTTGAAACAATCTTTCAAAATGGACTAAAAATATTCCTTGCAATTTTGATGAAATTTCCATGAATGACCAAATAATCCAATATGAATCCAATCTTCGCCATGAGCAAACCATGAGCCAAAAACCATGAAATAAATTTCAAACAACTTTCTTAAATCTCACCAATTGGCAATGGCACATTTAAAATGAAAACCTCCATGAACATGAATTATTTTGCAAAGAATGAGTGAATGAATGAAATCTTGATCATGGCTTCCAAACCGATCAAGAAATATTTTTGAATTTGACGTCAATGATGTGACATCTCAGGGGGGTCAAAAATTAGGGTATGACAATAGCGTAGTTTACATTTCCCGCACAATCGATGTAATAGCGTAGATTTACTTTCCGCATTTTACATTTCCGCATTTAAATTCCCGCACATATAAACTGCGTGCATGCTGAAGATAAAATTGAACCGTTAGATCACTAACTTCAAAGATAAAATATCTGAATCCAAACACAAATCACACTTGCACCTCATAAGGTAATCCCTTTTCTCATTCTTTTCAAAATCAAAGTTAAATTCTATTACCGCAAAATCGAACATTTGTTTATATCCGGTAAAAGGATAGAGTTTTAAAGGAAATAGGATAAAGACCTTATAACTCAAGGTAGACCTCCTAATTTGCTTTCTCAAATCAAAACAAACAAATCTCTCATATATCATTGTGTGCAATTCATAATCTCATACTTTTCACTCTAATTTTCTTCTACTATACTTAATTAGTTCCATTCCGTTAGATTCAGCTAACTTGTTTCATGAATTTAAATATCATTGTTTTTAAACTTTATTTTTTTATATATTTGACATTTTAAACTAATATTTTTATTAAAAAAATATTGAATTAAAATAATAGTTATAAGATTGAAATTTAAATTTGTCTCAAAAATATCTATTAATTAAAAAAGTATACAACTGTTGAGAGATATATTTAAAAGTCTAATTCAAAAACTACTCAATAGGAGTTTAAATTGTCTCAAAAATATTTTGCTCACATGAAAATATAAATGATAACTAAAGAGTAGAACTATTTATAGAGACAATAAAACTTTTCTCATATATAATCGAGTTGACTCATGAAACTAAAGAGTAGAACTATTTATAGTTCAAGTTCATCTCATTTAGTTAACAAACTTAGTTTTTTTTTTCCATATTTATCTCATTTGGTTCATGAACCAAGTTCAACAATTTAATTGTTGAATCGAATTTCGAATAATATTCAAGTTGGTTCGATTCATTGTTAACCCTAATTACAACATATACCGACCGAAATTGTAAAAAAAAATTACGCCATCGCAACTATTATTTAAAACATTGGGTGTCACTCAAAGTCTTGTAGAAATCTATCAATGATTTTTAGTTATAAATGTTGAATTACACAACTAGTCGGTCTTTAGTAATACCATCACGTTATATTAAATGCTTTGTGGAATAATAACGCTCTTAAAAATTACAAAATTGTTGTATAAAAACGCTCTTAAAAAATACAAAATTGTTGTATAAAAACGCTCTTAAAAATAGAAAAGAAACACTAGATAGTTATTTTCAAAGTTCTCAAAATATTTAATTAAAATAAATTATCAAAATGTACAAACAAATTACTCATCTTCAAGAGAACATCTTTCCATATTCAAAGTAATGCTAACATTCTTAGCTTTTTATACAAAGATATGTATATTCACTTTCATTTAAACTATCACAAAATTACCTCGTTCAGAAAAATTACACATCTTCAATAGAACATCTTCCATATTTCCATGGACTTTTATAATTGAATAAGCCTCTAAAATGAAAGTAATGCAAATCGACCTCAACTCTTTTTTTTAATCAAGATATATATTAAAGAATCAAAAGTTCTACAAACGATTACAAAAGATCCGGAGAAGATTACAACCTGAAAGAAAATTAACCACCAAATACAACCTAAAAAAGAAAAAGCAAAAGATCATTGCTAAATTCGTAAAAGTTATAGTTGGTGCGGATAATTTTCCCTATGAAGTACAACCTCCAAATGAGAGGCTTAATCCTCCAAACGGTATCGGAAACACTCCACGAATCATTCTGGAAAATAATCCCGTTTCTAAGCTTCCAAATAGACCAACAAATATACAACCAAATAGTTCCTTCTTTATCGGATTTCACCTTCTTAGATTTACAAAAACCATACCACTTCAGGAAGCTACCCATAATACAACCTTCATAATTGAAATCAACATAACCTAACCAAGTAGCTATCTCCTTCCAAACCAAAGCAGACACCCCACAATCAAGCAAAATAGGATTCAAAGATTCCCTCTCCAACCGACAACACACACAAGAAAAAGAATTCGCAAAAGAAATACCTCTACGGAGAAGAAGATCCTTTGTTGGCAAACGGTTGAGAAATCACCTCCAACCAAAAGCTTTAATATTTTGGGGCACCTCCAACTTCCAAAGACAACCAAAAGAATTGAAAAACTCCATTTCGGGACCAAAAGGAACGTGAAAAGCATTGGAAATAGAGTAACAACTTTTCACGGAAAACCTCTTATCCACTTCCGCCGCCCACCCCACCGTGTCCGAAACCGCCGTTACCGGCTGGACCGATCCAATGAACGATCTAAGTTGCTGAACAGCAACTGAAACATCCACCAATCTACTAGCCTCCGCTACACCGAAATCCCCCCACTCCCAAAGACCGTTCACCCAACCACCCATCCCCGCGACCGCTACAAACTTAAGATTAGAGAGATTATAAACAACGGGAAACAACTCCTTAAGACACTTTTTCTCCATCCAATTTGCATGTCAAAAAGAAGAAATAAAACCATTACAAATATTAAAACAACAAGTATTAGCAAAAACATATCTACCTTGTAAACTTTCTCCAAGGACATAATATCTTTCCACCACGAGGAATTAGAAGCCCCTTTACTATTCTCTCCGTAGGAAATAACATGAAGATTAATGTCACCATACCGAGCTTTCAACACTTTGTACCAAAGAGCTTCCGATCCTCCAAGAATCCTCCACCTCTATTTGTTAAGGAGAGAAAAATTAAAATCACGAACCCTTCTCAAACCAAGCCCGCCCTTCTCCCTAGGAAGACAAACATTCCTCCAACTTACCCAATGTATTTTTCTTCGATCTAGTGACCCCCCCAAAGAAAATTACTTTTAAACCTCGTAATCTCCTTTACAACTTTCAAAGGGTCCTTGTAAAAAGAAAGCATGAAAATGGAAAGGCTACACAGGTTTCCCACATGTTATCAAAAGATTATAGCAAAATAATTTTCAATTCATCTTCCTCCACTCAAAATACAGTCAGTGTAGCTGGAAATAATTCAACTTTCTAATATGTATATTGCAACGACTAATATAAGTCGTAGTAATAAATTATTATTTTTCTCGAAAATCATATTATCGTTGAGAAAAATGACTTATCGCAACAATTACTATAGTCGCTAAAAATATTTTTTTCTAAGTTACATGTTGGGCAAAATTTTAGTGTAGTTTGTTAAAATATTTATATCTACAATCAATAATAAAAAAATATTTTAGAATAAAATATTTAGTAAATAATACAAAATTTATAAATTTATAAATTAGTGATATATTTATGTACAAAATAAAAATAAAATAAAACAAGAAAATTTTGAAAAAAATTTAAAAAATTGAAATATTTGATGGACATGGTCAAAATACTACACGTTGTTTGAAGAAGTATTTATGTCAAAATCAAATAAAATAATAATAAACTAAAAAATTATTTCAATGCATATGATGAAAGTGATACGAAGACATTATATGTAGTTTGTGGATAAATTAATATATTTTTTTTAAAGGGTTCTCCAACCTATATACAAAATGGCCACTAGACCAACAACCCCACAAAAAAAATAAGAAAATTACACACCAATTAAGATTATGAGAGAAATAAAATGGGATCTCTACTAAACTCATAAAAGGAATAATTGACATGGGTAATTTTCCCACAAAAGATCACTTCCACACTAAGATCTTTATATTCCAAAAAATCTCGTTGAAATTCCATTCCTCCTCCCGAAAGCACACTCCATTCCTTAGCCCGCATAAAGACCAATTAGTTGCAAGCCAAACCATATCTTGTTTGCTTTCCTCCACCTTATGAGATCGAAAAAAAGAATGTCAATCCATAAAATTCGGTAGACACTCATCCTCCACTCCACCCACTTTACCCACCCAAAGAGCTATTTCATTCCAAATCTCTTTAACCACTCTACATCCAAAAAAGAAATGCTTCCTATTTTCTACACCATACTCATACAATGTACAACATAATTTTTCTAAAGGGAAAGAGATACCTCGACGAACCAATAACTCTTTAGTAGGAAGCCTATCAAGAAGAAGTCTCCATCCAAACGCCTTAATTTTAAAAGGCACGTCCGCTTTCCACACATGGCGATAATCCTCATCATGCTTGCCATAAGGACCAAAGGGTATTAAGCTCCTTTCATGAAATTCATAACAAGATGCCACCGAGAAATCCGCTCCCTCACTCCCTTTCCACCACACATCATCGGTCTCCATAGTCTCCTTCGGACCTACATAATATGATAAAGTCTCCCGCAATAACAAATTCTTCCCGTCCAACCCCCTTTCCACCAATAGATCTTCGGGTAAGCCGAGATCACCCCAACCCAATTTCCATCTATCCATCCTCC
Source organism: Vicia villosa (assembly GCF_029867415.1). NCBI lineage: Eukaryota > Viridiplantae > Streptophyta > Magnoliopsida > Fabales > Fabaceae > Vicia > Vicia villosa. The sequence goes on along the minus strand of NC_081182.1, from coordinate 193,731,618 downwards.
CATCGCCCCAACCGCTACCCCTTTTAAAAAGGAGGCATCATATAACTCCAGATGAACATTTCTTAACGAATTTCCATCCATCCACACCGCGTCCAAAAACAGAGTCAAAAACCCATTTTGAATCTATTAAAAAACTCTTGTGATTTATATATATCTTTTTATATATGTATATGTTAAAAAGTAATTTCAATATAAGAAAAAGTAATTTCAATTTATTAATTATAATAAAATTATTTTATTATAGTATATTAAAATTATTTGATTCTTATAAATCTCTACAATATAAGTGACATAAATGAGTAAAGTAAATATATTACATATTCAGAGAACCAATTTTTTATCAACAAATTTATACCGCTTGTTTTGATTGAAAAAGAAATAATAATTATTATAAAAGTACATTAATTTTTTTTGACAAAATAATAACAAACTAATTATAACCATGTTTTTTATAGAAAGTTACAAATCATATTTTTAAACTGCTTTTATTAATTAATTATTTATCATAGATATACTAAAAACGATATAATCTATAACCATGTTTTTTTTAATAAAAAACTATTTTTTGTGGGATTTAAGGAAAATTACTTGCCTATATTTTAGTCATTAATAGTAATTGGGAGAGATAGTGGAATTTATAGTTAAGGTTTTCCTATTTTTTAGTGAATTTTTTAATTAATTAATTAATAATTAATAACTAAACAATTGATTGAGAGAGATATATAGAGAATAAGTCAAAAGTGAATAAATAAATTGGAGGTAATTTTTAGCGCTAAAAAATTTGGCAATTCTTAGAAGAGCACTATCTCTTAGATAACTATTACCCATTATCTTCTCTTATGAGAATTCCTTTCTCATTATTTTTCAATTTGTTTCCAAACCAGCTTTAATTTCTTTCATAATCAGGTTAGTTTATTCTTTTTCAAGCTAAATGCATACTTTAAGATTTCATTCATTTTTATCTTAATCAATTTTGTAATTGATATGTTCATGTTTTGCAATTCTCTATTTAGTCATAGCTCCCCCAAATCAAGGTCCGGATTTACATATTTCAAATTCTTCGAATACAATTAAGCAACAATAAGGTATTTATTAAACCTCTTAACATTAATTTTCCTATTCATATACTATTTGTTATCATATTTCTATCTTCAAAGTTCACATTATATTTCTCATAAATTTAATTTTTGAATCAAAATACAATAGAATATATAAATACAAGAAAATCTGGAAGAGGAAGAACTATTGGCTTAGGTTTTGTAAAAAAAAAGAAGAAGAGCGCTATTGGAAAATTGCAGGTTGTTATTCCAAGTGACTACAGAAAAATTATAAGTAAGATTTTCTAATGTCTTGCATATGTGGTATGAATATTTTAAGTATAGTTTATTTGTTATAAGAGTTATATTTAATGATAATGTATTATACAAGTGCTCTTCAAGAATGCTATTGATATATAGCGTTATGAGATGTTAATTGTGTTTTATGTAAAAAATGGGAGTAACATTGTTACTCTAGGAGTATGTGAACTAATATTTTTGTATAACAAAGAGTTTTAAAAATGTGTGCATATTTGTTCATTTTGTACTTTGATGCAACTTTTTACTATATTAGTTTTTTTTCTATTACAAAAGAATGTATTGGAAAAGAAACTTGTACATTAATTGTTTATTGTTTTGAAATTGTAGGTCAAATAAGAGTACTTCAACTACTTCACCAAGAAAGCTTCGAAGCAAAGATATAAAGAAGAGTTAATAATCATGTTGGCGAGAGCTATAAATTCATTTGTTAACTATGTAATTTTTATTTTTATATTTATGGGAACAAGGTTATTTATTAATATTTAGTTTTTGATGTTTTTAGAAATCTAAATTCTTATGTCAATTGGGATAATTTGTCGTATTTTTTATTTTGATATTATATTATATTAATTATAGTTAACGTTTCTTGAAAAAAATATTATCAATGTTGTGATTTATATTGTTAAATTATGTATTTTTAAATAATAATGACAATTTAAATGAAAATAATTATGCTAATTTTAAAAAGAAGTTGAAAAATATTATTATATTTTTATTAATGACATAAATTGTTGCGAAATATAATTTATGCCAACTACGTTTATGGTTGAGGTATAGAATATATGGCAACAACTCAAATCGTTGACAATAAAAATTTTCGACAACATTTTTAGTCGTTGGCAAAAATAATTTTCGACAACATCTTTAGTTGTTGTCAAAAAACATCTTTTGGTAAGGACTATGGGCATTGTACTAGATCAAATAAGGCAACAATAATTATTGTTGTAAAAACATTTGTTATGACAGCGACATCAAATGTGGCTGCAAAACTTTTTGCAATGGCACTTATACCAACGATATGCAACGATATTTTTTTTGTTGCAAAAAATACATTTTGCCACAACTTCATATTTTTCTCAACAATTTTTGTCGCTGCAAAAACTAGATTTTCTTGTAGTGAATCGGTTTGAATTCATCCATGTCTTAATTAAACTAAACAAAAACAACTAATTATTAAGGCACAAAATGGTATAATGCGTTTATGTCAAAACCAATAATAAAAGGCAACATATTCATGCAATTTCAGACAAATTCATCACAATATTTTTCATATTTAACAATGATTTAGGTAATAAAACGCAGCATATTCATCACAATAAAACGCAGGTTCAATATTTTGAGTAATAAAACACAACATATATATTCACACAATTTCAGACAACTTAATCACAATACCAGTAATTTAAGAAAGAAATTTACCTCAGATTTTACCGAACTTAAGAAAAGGTAGAGATTGAGCGTTGTACGTCGAACTAGGCCGGAAACGCTGCTAATTCAAAGGAAAGAAAACTTCTATTATAAAAAATTCCATACAATAAAAACCGACTCAACCACTAATTAGTTTATATACAAATGATACTAGAACTATCTGTAATAGCATAAAAATGTGAGTATACATAAAAATGAGGCCATACTCCATAGCTTAAAAAATATGTCAATCTTAAGAAAAAATGAGGCCATACAAATGATGCATTACTCTGTATTCAAGAATTTGAACCGCATCAATCAACCAATATAAACACAATTTGATATTAACAACAATTCAACATGCGTGATTCAATGAACATCCCCACCATTAATCCTCAAGAATGAACAACAACACTTTAATTTCTATCATCAATTAAGCACAACAAGCATTGAGTTTCAACAATCCACAACAACAAATATGAATTTCTAGCAATATCAATCTCACCAATTAGTGTTCAACATCAATATGAATATCAACGCAATTCTATCTCTCACTCAAATTCGTTCAACAACAACAACCTCCATAATTGAATATTCCTCATCAGGCACAACAATTTGCAAATTCAAAATTCAAGTATCATCACAAGTAGCAAGCATGTAATCATCACCATCACACTTATATTCAAACAACAAGACCCACACTAGAATTTATCATTAACTACCAACAACAATAAACAGGTTTCATCCACAATGCAAATAATTGAATCAACAACTAAAGGATCGTGAAATTACCGAGAAAATGAAGAGAAGATCAGAGGAGTAAAGACCACGATCGGAACTGCAACTAGAAGGTGAAGCCGTAGTGCAAACGCAGAGTCACGGCGCGAAGCGGAAGCTCACAGCGTGAATCGAGTAGAGAAACAGAGGATTCACGGTGGAGGGAGGAAGTCTGACGAGGTTGCGGCGGTGTCTGGCGATAGAGGGAGGTTGTGGTCGAAGGTTAATCTTAAGGTTAACGATTTTCTTCTCCGACGGCTACGATGGAAACGATGGCACGATGTTCTCTTGTGGGCGACGATGGAAACGATGGCTGAGATGATTTCAAAGATCTGAGATTTCTGTGGGCAGCGATGGCAGAGAAAGAGGGTTTAGGGATTTTGCGATGGCAAGATGGAAACGATGAAAGAGGGTTTAGGAATTATGAAACGCGTTTAGTATAATTTGTTTTTAAAAATTTTAATTTTAAAAAAGCTATGATAGCGCTTTTGAAAAGCGCCTTCGTAACTAAGGCTATACCAGCGCTTTTTAGGATAAAAGCGCTCTTGTACCCCACCCCCTATAGTAGCGCTTTTGAAAGAGCTTTCATAACCCCCCTATAAGAGCGCTTTTGAAAAGCACTTTCGTACCCATGCCTTTACCAGCGCTTTTTGAAAGCGCTTTCGTAACCCCCCTATAAGAGCATTTTTTTTGCGTGTTTTTTTATTTTGTTTTTAGCGAAACCTATACCAGCGCTTTTTCCTAAAAGCGCTTTCGTAGGGGTGCTGCTAAAAGACAAATTTGCCATAGTGCTATCACCCATAATTACAGTAAGAGATGGTAATTGAAAGATTCCCTCCTTACCTTAGACAAATTCTTGATCTTTGGTCTCTTCCTCTTTGTTCCGGTTTCACGTTCTTCGTGTTTCAACTTCTCAGTTCTTCCCCTTTTTCCCAATTTTCCTCTTTGTTTTATGAAAAATAACATTAATTAGAAAAAGGCTTTACTAACTCACACCTCCTTTCTTTCTAACATCATACATTGGCACAATGCCTTAAACCTTTCATTTTCTAATTTTATTTTCCATAATTCAACATAATTCTTATATTAATTAAATTTCCAATTTAAATTAAAATTAAAATTATACGAGTGTTATAACTCTCTCCCACTAAAAGAGTTTTCATTATCGAAAAAATACCTCGGGTAAAGATTTCCAGATAAGAATCCTTCATCTGGCTCTCTAGCTCCCAGGTAACATTTCCCTCAGCCGGTCCTCCCCAAGCTACTCTAACCAAAGCTATTTCCTTGCCACGTAATTGCTTCAGTCTTCGATCTTCAATCCTCGCAGGTAAAGTGTAACACCCTGGATTTCCGCTTACCCCGTAGGGCTTCCGGCCTACCAAGCATGTCACCAGCTTAATCAATAATCCCCCCTAGGTCCGCTTATCGGCTGCCCAGGAAATATTGTTTTTGCCTCCCGCAGGAATCGAACCATGTACCTAGGGGTTAAGTACATATTCATAGCAATCTATGCATAGCACTGCCATGAACATGTTCTTCCCAGCTACACCTCACTATATCCTGATATCTATCCTTCCTAGTAGTACAGTTCATAAACTTGAACATCTGCTTTCTTCTATTGAGAGTAACATTCAAAGAGACCCTCACAGGGGAATGGTCTGAAATATTGGGGTGGAGTACTTCAACAGTTGCATCCTGAAAAGCCTGGAACCAGTGAACATTACCAATAAGCCTATCGATCCTCGAATATATGATATCAGTAATGTGTTTATTCGACCAAGTATAATGACACCCTCTAGTTAGAGCTTCAAATAATCCCTGCCTTTGCATCATATCCTCTAGATCACAATATTCAGAAATATGTACAGGGTTCCCTCCAATTCTATCCTTACTTGTAAGGACATTGTTGTAGTCACCCATAACAATCCAAGGTTCATTAACAGCATTGCCCAGGTTATTAATTTGTTCCCATAACACCTTCCTTCAATGAAGCTGATTCATGGCATACACAATGGTAGCAAGATACAGAAATTTACCATCCAAGGCCCTCACTTCTACATGTAGAAACTGCTCCTCCTCCCTAACCAATTTTATTTGTATCTCCTTACTCTTCCACATTAACCAGATCCTACCATTATTATGGTAAGAATAATTATCCAGATAAGACCAATCCTTCCCAAACTTACGTCTAATCTTATTAGCATTTTCTTGTTTAACCCTTGTTTCAAGCAAAGCAATAATAGGTACTTTAAAAGTAGAGAAGTAGGAGCAAACCTCTCTATGCCTTGAAACTTTATTGATGAACCTAACATTCCAAGTTGTTATCATTTACAACCACTGCTTCCCTCCCCTAGAACAACTCCAGTCCCAAGGGGTGTGAAGACATTCTGCACTGCCATATCTATTCCAGGTGTGAACAGGATTTTCTTCTTTGCCTTATCTAACTTGTTTGAACTAACCACTTTCCACTGCTCCTCTGGTGTCTCATTGTTGGTGCCCTCTACATTTGGCATTTCAGTGATGCTCTCAAGGTGTTTCACCTCAATAACAGCTTCAGATGGGTTCTTCCTTGGTTGCCAAACTTTCTGATGAGAAATTGGTTGTCATCCTCCCTTCTTGGCCTCACAATCATGCCCTATTTTCAGACAGAGTTGACAGTACTTGGGTCTCCATTCATATTCAATCCGTTGTATCCATTCCCTGCCATTATGGTCCTTGATGGTAACATTTTCCTTTACAGGTTTAGTAATATCAACTTCAACTAAAACCCTTGCATAAGAGATTCTTAGCTTCCTGGAAGTGCACTCATCAGTAGTAATTGGCTTCCCAATTGCACTAGTAATCTTAGATATGCTCTTTTTCCCCCATAAGTGGAATGGAAGGTTTGGCAGCGTAACCCATAGGGGAAGAACACGAAGAAGATCAACTTTCAATTCAAAGTCAATTGACCAGTATATGATAAACAGTGGCTTACCATATATGAAATACGGTCCTTGCTCCATTACTCGACTCATCTCTTCGTGACTCTTAAATCGAACAACGAAGTACCCTGACTCGTTGAAATACAACTCAGGCATCGCTACGAAGTTCCAAGTCTTATCCATAAAGTTTTTTACCGCGTGCATCGATAGAGTCTCCCCAAGTGCAAAGAGAATTATCGCATTCTCCCAGTAACTCAGTTCTTCCTCCACATCCTCAGCGTCAATGATAATCTTCTCAGTACCCTCAATGAATTGAGTAGCCACAAATTCCACAGGCATTCCTCGATTCAGGTTTCGATTTCCTTGGAGAATTTCCACCCAAGGCTTTGGCGCTCCCTTCTCTGCTTCCGGAGACTTTGCAGCTTCCGCCGGTTTCTCTCCTATCTTCGTCGTCTCTATGACCGCTACCTTCTCCAGTATTGGGATTTCCGGTTGTTCATGTGCCTCATGGTTGTCAGATTTGGCTCCCGTTGAACCAGGTGGCGCCGCCGCCGTAGATTTTGGCCGGCCGACGCGACGTTTCACTTTGGTCATCAAAACCCTAACAGAGGTTTAAGGAACTAAAGTTTCATACTATAATACACAAGAGAAGAGAGGAGAGGACGAATCACAAGAAGTTATAAGATAAATCGCGTTCAGAGAAGAAAGAACTAGAGATATGAGCAGCGGTGCGATAAGATAGAGGAGAAGAAATTCGTTTGAGAGAAAGGGAATGGAATATTTATACTATTTATTAGTTAATAAATTGACAATAATGTTTCTTATGACAAATATATCGATTTTAATTATAGGGAATAATTATTTCAAATTTTGGACCGATCAAATAAAACATCTTATAAATGGAATATTTTAGAATGAAAAAAGATATTTTAATAATTTTGGAAATTTGTTATAATGAATTAATAATGATACACAAAATTAGAATTAATTTATTATATTAGAATGACTCAAAAACTATCCTATTCAATTCATTTTATTTCTATCAATTAATAATATTTTTTATTTTGATGCTTTGTTTCTTTATTCTTTTGAATCTATCAACTATTATTTTTAGTATATTAAAAAAATTATAAATTTTGATTCCTCTAAATTATTTGCTACTATTTGAATTTAAATTTTTTTTTGCAAAGTTTCACGTGGTGCACTTGTGTATTTCATATGATTTTTTTATGACATTTCATCAATACAAATTTAAATTATTATTAGTTTAATAATTTTCTATTTAAATTTTAAATTTTATTAATTTATTTATAAATTTGAGTTAAGCTTTATTTGTTAAAATTAAAATTTTAATTGAGTTTTTTAATAAATTTTATTAGTTTTAGATATTTTATAATTAACGTAATAAATTTTAATTAAAGTTAAAATTATATTTTGTAATTAACTATTAAACTATTTATATTTATAATTTAGCTATTTTATAATTAACGTAATAATTTTTAGATAATCTCAATAGTTAAGTTATATAGGTACAATTTATAAATAATTTATTTAATAATTCAACCTTTTACTTTTTAAATACTTAATAATCGTTAAAAAATAAATAATAAAGATTAAAGTTATAAATAATTATATTAGTAAAATAATAATATTTTAAAGTTTTATCAATGATATATAAAATACTCACGGTACTTGTATATTCAGTATATTAAAATATATATATATTTTTTTATTAATTATATGTTCTAATGATTATTTAATGACACATCATTGATAAAATATATATTAAAAAAATAAATGAAGATTAAAAAATAAAAAATTAAATTAAGAAAATAATAATATTTTATAGTTTTATCAAAATGAAAAGAATTAATATTTAAAAAGAAAAAATTGAATAATTATTTTTACTAATTTAAAGTTTGATGTATAGAACTAAAGTACCAAAATTAAAAAAATTAGTAATTGGCAGACATAAATATAATTAAATACAACTTTTTATTTTTTTAAAGAACACTTAATATAATTTTGGAAATTAATCAATTAATTTTATTAGGCAATTATATAATCAATTAATTTTAATCTAATTTTGGTAATTATATAATTTTAATTAATACAATTGATTCACCTTGATTTTTGATTACTGTATCACACAATATTTCGGAAGTGTACTTCCAAATTATACAGGGGAGGTGAATTCGGAAGTGCATCTCCGAATTCACCTTTTTATTGGAAAAAATGGTGTTTTCGGAAATACATCTCCGAAAACACCTTTTTTTTCATAAAAATAAAGTATTTTCGGAAGTGCACTTCCGAAATCAGTCTTTTTTCAAAAAAAGTGATTTCGGAAAAGCAATTCCGAAATATAGGGGCATTTTGGAATTTTCGCTGGAGGTGACCAAGAAGGTTGGGAGGTTGATAAAGAAATTTCCCTATTAAGAGCTGCTTTAATGGGATTCATATTAATTTTTGTTATTTTGAACTTGGTGCTTTTCACCTCCTTATTAATACTCCCTCCGTTTTTTATTATAAATCGTTTTAGACTTTTCATACATTTTAAAAAAATACTAATTGTTGTGTGAAAATGAGAAATTATGAAGGTTTTTATAAAATTATCCTTCATTAATGACATGTGGAAGATAAATTTATATAATTAAAAGGAGAGAAAATAATAAATATTTAAGGATATAATAGGAAAAATAACATTAATTATTCATTGGAATTGTAAAGCGACTTATATTTAAATACAATTTTTTTTCCAAAACGACTTATAATAAAAAACGGAGGGAGTATTATATTTTGTCATTAAAAAAATTATTAACGAGGTTATTACTAATCATCAAAATTTTCTAATAATTAATTCATTAGGTTTTTTACAATTAAATTCTTTTGATGCACATTAATTTTTTCCTCCTTCGTAAGATTAGGGAGATCATTGATTTGCATGAGATCGTTGTTGTTTCACATGCTTATAGATCCACAAGTATGTGCGCAGTTGCTCTCGCAAAGTGTGGTTGTAACGTCATGAGTCATACCCTGCATGAGGATTCAAATCTCCTAGTGACGCGCTCTGTTGCATCTATGGCCCTCTTTTAAACACTTTCCCTCGCCTTTCACATAATTGTATGCCCTAACTGTGATTTTCTTCATTGAGTTTGTGGAACTCTAGGCCGAGGACTTGTAGAAGTGTTCGACCTTAAGCCTATTTCGGAAAAATCTTAAGAATACCTCTTGGTTGAATTTTATCACATTGATGATGACCTTATATAATCTTGCCAAGTATTCTTGTAGAGACTCAAAGTGTCACCGACATATATTTAATAAACTACAGGTGGACACCTAGAAGTGTTTGCTCATCGGGACTTGATGGAGAAACTACCCAATAAGATCTTAGTATTTGGTCACGAAACCTAGGATTGTTCATGTAACAACGCAAGACTGTATCCTCCAGTGTTGGAGAAAGGAGCTTATATTTGTCTAAATTTTCAGAAAGCGTAGTTCGTCCATAGTGGCCAATATCCTCGCTTGGATCTCATCGATGCCAGAACTATATGTATTTCCTGTGTCCATCATTGAGAAACAATAGTGAAGTTAATCTAAATAATTTTTAAAAGAAAACATTGTTGTTTAGGTTAGTCTTACCAGACTCACAGTCAGCTCCAGTTGTAATTTTGGTGAGTACAACAAAGGTGACTATTATGTGATTAAGTGATGTTGAGACCAAATTATTGAGTAAAATATTTATAGTTATGGTCCTTTCCAAAGAGAGACTGATTCCTTTGCATTATAAATTCAGCCATATCCAATCATTGAGGCTTGAAGTTCTTAGGCTATAATAAACAAAGCCTCATTAATTGCTTGAAACGCATTTGACACATCATCCCTATAATGTATCTGTGAGTAATGAAGAGGTCCGGATGGCTGTTTTTGATATGAAACCTTGGAAGGCACCGGGTCCCGACGGTTTCCCTGCAGGGTTTAATCAAAAGTCTTGAGGAGTGGCTGGTAACAGTGTTTGTGCTTTTGTTAGTAAGGTATGGGAGAGACCTCCTGAAATTTCTCAAGTTAATCAAACAAATATTTATTTGATTCCGAAGGTGGAGAATCTAACCATGGTGACTCAGTTTAGACCGATTTCTCCGTGCAATACTATTTACAAGGCGGTGAGCAAGATCATTGTGGGAAGGTTAAAGCATCTGATGGATCGTCTTATTTCCCTTTACCAAACTGGTTTTGTCCTTGGAAGATTAATACATGAGAATATCATTATTGCTAGGGAGGCTATGCATACTATGGAAAGAAAGAAAGGTAAGGCAGGATATTTTGCTATTAAAGTTGATCTCTCTAAAGCCTACAAAAAGCTAAGCTGGAAATTTGTTTGGCGTATGTTGAAAGAGATAAATATTCCAGATACAATGATGAATGTAATCAAGAATTTTGTTAGTAGTGTTGAAACAAATGTGAATTGGAATGGAACTCGTAATGCCTTCTTTCGGCCTCAAAGAGGGATTAGGCTAGACCCGATATTTCCGTATTTATTCGTCCTCTGCATGGATAAGTTGTCTCATCTTATTTAATAGGAAGTGGATCAGAATAGGCGGAGAGGTGTTAAGCTTGTAAAGAATGGTGTTTAGGTGTCACATCTCATGTTTGCAGATGACCTTCTCTTATTCGGTGAAACTACGAAACGACAAATGTCGTGTGTTACAAATACTCTTGATACTTTTTGAAGAATGTCAGGGCAGTAAGCAAGCCAAGATAATACGAGCATTCTTTTCTCCAACAATGTCTTGAGAAGTATTCAAGCAAAGTAACAAAATTCGTCCAAGTTTCGGCAGACAAAAAATTTCGGTAAATATCTTGGAGTCCCCTTAAGTGATAAAAGACTTGTAAAGGAGAACATCCAATATGTTGTGGATCAAGTGGCGGCAAAACTAAGCAGCTGGAAGAAAAAAAACTTGACTTTGGCTGGAAGATTAAATCTAGCAAAAATTGTTATCGAGGCAATCCCAATTTATCCGATGATGACGAACAAACTTCCAAAGAAGAGTATTGATGATATTCATGCACTACAAAGGAAGCTTGTCTGGGGGGAAACTAATGAAAAGAGGAAGAAGAAGATTCATGTTGTGGCGTGGGATACAATCCTTAAACTGAAAAAGTATTGAGGCACGGGATTAAGGGATCTAAATATTCTTAATGATGTCTGCCTTATGAAGTTGGGCTGGAAATTATATACAGATTCTAATGAATTTTTGTGCACTATTATGAAAAGTAAATATAATATTGAAGCTACTAAGGATTGTTTGAATACGAGGCCTTTGGACTCGAGTCTTTGGCAGGATATCTCAAATACTATTCCTCTCATGCTAACTATGGGACAATGGATAGTAGGAGACGGGAGAAGCATCAGTGCGTGGGAGGACAATTGGTTAGGCCATGATTATGTTCTGAATAACATGGAGGTGCATATTCCTAATGATATATGTGGGGCTAAAGTTTGCGACTTAGTAAATGAGAGAGGAGAGTGGAGAATAAACAGTCTATCTCATTGTCTTCTGGAACAGTAGATTAGCATGTTGAGAGCTTTTGTACCACCCTGTTCAGAGCAAACTTCTGACATTTTTTGTTTTGTAGGTGCGTGTGATGGAAAATTCTCGGTGAAATCTATGTACCAAGAGTAGGATGGCCATAGGGAAGATCGGGAAGATGGTGATGGGATGATGATTTGGAAGGCGGCGGTTCCGGAGAGGTGTAAAAGTTTTTTGTGGCTCCTCAATTATGACGAATTCTAACGAACTATAGTAAGAGCAGGAAAGGGATTGGAAGTTCTTGTTGCAAATTATATGGAAATGTGTGTGAATCTATGATACATGTGTCTGACTGTCCTAAATGTTCTCATGTTTGGAGAAGTCTAGTTCCTAGTGAGATTAGAGGACATTTCTTTACAGCTGATTTGAAAAGCTGGATCCATATCAATTTAAATTAATGTGGTGCTGGGAATGAGGAGTTGAAGAATGTGTGTATTATTATGTGTCATCAGCTGTGGACTTGGCGTAATCTAGAAGAGCATGATGTTCAGTTTGAGAGACCACGGGATTCTATTTGCCATATTCTAAGAAGACACAAAGATTATAAGCAAGCGTTAGAAGCATCTAAGAAGATTATTTTGGTGAAGGATGGTAGCAAGTTCATGGGGTGGAATCCTCCTGTTGGTGGCATGATGAAACTTAACACAGATGGTGCAAGTAAAAATAATAGTGAAGTTGGTTGTGGGGGGATTATTAGGATCATAGAGGAGTTTGGAAAGGAGGTTTCTCCAAGTATCTTGGAAATTGCAGTGCAGTGCTCGCTGAATTTTGGGGTGTGTTGGAATGTCTAAAACTCACTAAATTACTAAATATTCAAAGAGTTGAACTTAATGTTGATTCGGTCATTGTGGCCAAAGCAATAGAAGAGTTTAACTTATTATTATTATTATTATTATTTCCGATTATTATTATTTAATTAATTTAATTATTAATAAAAAATATTAAAAATTGTAGTTTAAATTAATAATTAAAAATATAATGACATAAATTAACAATAATTTAATAGTTTGTATGTCTTAAAAAATAACCATGTATATTAACAAAAATGATAAATAAATCATAGAGTAAAAATAATGAATATTAATTGAGTAAAAATAATAAAATTAACAGCGTAAAAAATATTTAAAATGTTGTCATTGTTATTAATGGTATAGAAAAAAATCCATATGCTAATTAACAACCAATAAATTTAAAAACAAATATAAATGTTATAGGTGGTATATCATAATAAATTAGGAGTTTGTAAAAATAATAACTATTAGATTAATTCAACTAATATTTGATCTATGATTTGACAAAAATCAATACTTTTTAACTTAATCAATAGATAAAACAAAAAATAGCAATAATTTAATTGTTTGCATGTTTCAAAAATGAGAAAAAAAAAGTAGAGTGGGGTTATGCAAGTGAAAGATGTTGGTTTTTATTGTTTGTAATGGAGAGTTATTATTTATTTATTTATTTTAATATTATTATTATTAAATTATTATTGTTACAAATTAAATAAACGGCGGGTGAGTTATTAGTCATTTCTTTTTATTTGCTTTATTAGCTATTTAATTTTTTATTTTAATTAATTAATTTTTTATTTATTAAAAGTTTTGATGGAAAATTTTGGTGGAAAGAACTTCTAGGATAATAATTTGTTCTATTAATTGATATATTTAGTCAATCTAATAGGTTGTAAATGAACTTTACAAATTATTTTAAATTAATGATTCTTATTTTTCTTTCTAATTTTAATAATTTTTTTTTAATTTTTGGTTACGTTTTATTTTGTTGGGTTATCTTTTTAGTTTTATTATTGTTTTCTAATATTTACTACTCTTATATTAATGTTATTTTTTTGTATTTTATCTAATAAATTGTAAATGATCTTATTGATGTTTACAAATTATTCTAGATTATTGATTTCTATTTTTTATTTTTTACTTTAATATTATTTTTTTTAATTTTGGTTATGTTTTATTTTGTGGTGTTATTTTCTTAGTTTTATTATATATTTTTTTTAATTAATATTTTATTGTTGTTTATTAATGTTTTTATTAATATTGAAGAAGTCAAGTTGTGTGAGAAAGGAACTTAGAATTTTTTTTTAATATATATGGTTTTTATTTTATTTTTCAAATGTTTGATATATTTTATTTTTTATTTCCAAATTCAAATTTTTTCTAAATTTATATAAAAGATAATAATGATTAATTAATTAAAATAAAATAAATTGTCATAATACATTAAGAAAAAAAAATCATAATCCACCTTCTATCACAATGCAATGTCTTTAGCTATCAAAAATCCAAAATTTTGACTTCTAAAAAATGTCAATATATGTAAGATAATAACTTGACTTCTAAAAATATGTATTTATGAATTTTGGTTTATATACAATTTGATTTTTTTAATTATCTTATAAATATGTATTTTATTTTTTCATTTTACTCAAACTATTTAAAATAAATAGAACGAATACAATGTCTTTAATTATTGCATCGACACATTAAAAATAAGGACTTCCTATTGCATCCACCTTCTATCATGATACAACGTCTTTAGTTATCCCACTAATCTAAAATTTCTTTTCATTTTTTATTATTCTTTTCATTTTTCTATTATTCATTTCTTATTTTGTTTATCATGGTTTTTCTAATTATTATAATTTAATTTTGAATTTTATTATTTAAGTATGTAAGATAATAAGTTGATTTTAAAAAATAAAATAGTATATGATTTTTTTATATACAGTTTGCATTTTTTAATTATCTTATAAATAAATATATATGTTATTTTTTCATTTAATTCAAACTATTAAATTTTTTTTCGTAAAATTTATACTTATTAGAAAATAGTTAAATTATTTTTTTAATATATATATTTTTTAATAAAATTTTAATAAAATTTACCGTACATAACACATGTAGACAGCTAGGTCTTATAAATATTCATATGTATATTATATACTATATTGAGGAGGGATATATTTACTCCAAGAGAAAGTATTGATCACTTACTCCAAATCTTAACCATTGATTATCGAAAATATTTTCAAAAATAATTAGATTAAATGATCAATTAAAACCATTAAATTAATAAAAAAATTGTAAAAATTTGAAATATATATATATATATATATATATATATATATATATATATATATTAAAATTCGCCCTACCGTAGGGCCCCAACATATATAAATATAATTGATTCATACATATTAAAAACATATATAAAAATATATCATGAGTATCTTATTTAAATTTAATATAATAAATATTATTTTATGAATATTTATTTTAAACTTCATCTAGATTAAAATGTATAACATAATAAAACAAAAAATGCATAAAATAAGGGTCACCGAGCAGAAATCACTCTTGGCTAAACGTGGTAAGTCCACAAACCTCTCGAACAGTTCTCTGGACCGAGCAAGACCACCTTTAGGAGCTCATCCTTTTGAGGACCCTCCTCCTCGTAGGGTTCTTCAACTTCAATCCTCCGAATAGGGTGGAGTCTATGCGCTTTCAAGAAGACCACGTCTCCCCTGAAACTTCGGAGTGGTTGACCCAAGATGGAGACAACATGTTTGTCTTCACTACACACGTAGATCCTGGTAGTCTTCATCTTGAGTCTGGGCATCCTGTCCAATATGGAGATCTTAGCCCAACGTCAGGGACTATGAATATCCTCTTTCACTAGAGGGTCAAGTATTCATTCACCCTCACATATTCTCTATACTTGCACTCTTTTGCTCTGTTTCATACTTTTAGCATCGGCGTACCTTGCAGGTACATCCCCTCTCACTTGAAGTCCAGCAGTTGAAGGTTAGTGACGATCTACTCTGATCAGATATGATCAATAAGTTTCCTTAATTTAAAAAAACACTTTATAAAAAAAAATTTCCATTATTTACTTTTAAATTTTTTTCAAAAATAAGACTAACAAATATTTAATTTTTTCTTTAAATTAATTTTTTAATTGATTCATAAAATAGATTGAAAGAAAAATATAAAACTCAAGACCCTTTGTCTAAACTTCAACAATCATTACATTAAATGAAAATTCATATCATATATTTTATTCAAATGTGAAAGGAAAAAAAATCACGCAAATTTTAACAACAAGTATAAAAATGCAAATAATTTATTAGTATCTTTTTAATAAAATTTTAAAAATACTAATAAATAATAAATTTGATATACTATATTTGAATTAATGTTACAAAATGAAAATGGTCAATTATATTTAAAACAAATAAAATATTTAAAATAAATAAATTCAAATAAATTAATAAATTAAATTAAAAAATAGAAATTATCAAATAATAAATTAATACAACATATCAAATGAATAAAAAATAAATAAATATAAAAATATATACACGTTATTCGATTTAGTTTGGATTGGTTTTGAAAAATCAATTCAAATTTCAATTCAAGATATATTTTTGAATTCACATATAATAACATGGAGTTAAAGTAAGGAGGGCTCTTCCGATTATCATCTTTTATTGACTTGTAGATGATAGGATTGAAAAGGGTATATTGTTTGTGTCAATTGTGATGTATGTTAGTTTTTGGAAATTTGGGGTTTTGGGAGTTATAGAGCAATTTTGGTGAAATCAAACTATTATAGAACATGTATGATATTAGAGAACCCCTAAGTATGTTAGAAATATGTTAGAATTTGGTGTTATATTGATGTTGGGATGAATTGGATTGAGTTGGATATGGGGAGGTGCTATCAAAATGGTGATTTTATGCTACTGCGTACGCTGTAACCGAGTAACAGTCCTGTAGCAACCGATTACAACGTGAGGAAATAGAGAAACTGTGATTTTTTTTGTGCTGTAAACGATTACACGCGCGTTGTGGAAATAGAGAATAGAGTTACATAAACGTGTAACCGGGTAGCGCCTCTGCTGTAACCGATTACACTTGATGCTTATTTTTTAAATATTTTTTAAAATTCATAACTTTCAAATCGTTGATCTGTTTTTGGTGCAGCTTCGAGCATAGTGAAGCTCATGAGATATTCTATGTGTTGGGATGATGAAACGGGGAGAGGCCCAATTTTATTTAATCACGGTTTTATGAATTGGTGAATTATATATTGTTGGCATGTATAATTGAATGTAACCATGTATAGTTGTGTTTATAACATGATTAGTTGGTGATTGTTGTGAATATTATGGTGATGAATTTGTTTCAAATGATACTGAGACATGTACATACTTTATTTGGTGATGATAATGGTGAGTTATGATGAGACGATGTAGTTCATCAGATCGGTGATGTTGTAAGTATGTTATATGTGTGCATTCATTCATAATTCATTTTGGTGGCCAAATCCAGGTGATGTGTTGGATCAGTGAAGGGCATAATTCTCATTGTGCAGAATTTGTGCTGGCAGGGCCGTATCTTGGTGATGTTTGGATCAGTCAGATGGGTTAATCTCATGTTTGGTACCACATGCATAATGTCAGTACATTGCATATGCATAGTGTTATAATATGATTGGATGGGTTCCAATGTTACATTTTGGTGATGTATCTTTCGTTGTTATTGATGAATACTTTAAAAATTAATTTAAATTAACTATTTTTATTTTTCTTTCTAATGTTAATAATATTTTTTAGTTTTTTGTTATGTTTTATTTTGTTAGGTTCTCTTCTTAGTTTTATTATTGTTTTCTAATATTTACTTCTGTTTGATTAATATATATTTTTTAATCTTATCTAATAGGTTGTAAATGATCTTATTGATCTTTACAAATTGTTCTAAATTAATGATTTCTATTTTTCCTTTTTACTTAAAAATTATTTTCTAATTTTAGTTATGTTTTATTTTGTGGTGTTCTTTTCTTAGTTTTATTTTTTTTATGTTTAATTAATAATTTTTTAAATATTTTATTATTGTTTATTAATGTTTTTATTAATATTTGAAGAAGTCGAGTTGTATGAGAAAGTAACTTAGAATTTTTTTTTTCATATGGTGTTATGTGAATAACATCACATACAATAACATGAATTAAGTTAACATATATATATTTTTGAATTCACAATGAATTTTTAAATTTTAAATATTTAAAAAACTATGAATGGAACAATTCATTCTTAAATAGAGATAAAAAATAAACCCAAATATATTGTATTTCAAATTTTAATCTTCTATCCAATTTGATAACATGTTTATAGATGTCAAATTGAATAGCATATTTATAGATGTCAAATTTGTCGCATATCAAGATTACAGATGAATTTAAAATACATTTGGGTGTACCAACATTGTTTGGAGTCTAAATAAAAAATCAACTAATAAAAGGTATTTAAAATATTTAAAAAAAACTATTGAAATCGATTTTTATATAAAACATTATTTTATTTTAAGAAAACAACAAAAATGAAGTGAAAAAAAATATAATTATAAATCTAAAAATCAATGAATAGATTTACAAATCAAATCAAAATCTTGATTTTAATATTCTTAACATACTTTTCCTTAACAAAAGTAGCCACTTTTAATGGAGGAGAACCACAAAATTTTAATTCATTCATAACACATTTAAATATTTTACATTACAAGAAAAAACCCTACATCATCTAGCTACTACTCATATACAAACACATGAATCCATGCAAAGCAACATTGCCACCAAAATCAAAGAAAAAGAATAATCACAAAAGTGAAGGTAAAAAGATAAGATACACCAGCAACGACATGATTCTTTTGAAATTGGCAATGAAGAACTCAATGAAGAATAAAGGAAGAGAGAAGGTTGTGTTTGCAAGAAACATGGTTGTTAAAGCTAAACGTTTATCAGAAAAACATTGGAATCGTCTTTGAAACTTCCAAACCACGCCTTCTAGATTATCCATCATGTCTGATTCTCAAGATTTCTTAAGTAGTTCATTTGGTAGTTTACACTTAAATTGATCAGTTTATCATTAATCTTCAAAATTTTCTAAATAATTCATTAGGTACTTTATATTTAACTTCTATTGGTTGGTGCACATTAATATGGTAGTCGAAAGGACTAATTCACATGATAATATAGATTTTGAAACAAATTGTTATATTTATAAGTATTGCATAAATCTATTGGTTGGTGCACATTAATATTGGTTTGCTCATCTAAAAATAAATAAATAGTACTTGTAAGCAATGAAACCAAATTTCAAATGTAATTTTCCTTTCTTGGAGATGAATAACTTTAAGTCATTCCTTGTATCAAAATAGTTTCTAGCAGTGGTATAAATTACCGCTTTCTTGTAACCACTCGGTTTAGAGTTTATTTTTTTTAAGGGTTGCACCTCTAGTGCGATATCTTATAAATTGCTTATTTAAAAAAAAAATACTAGTTTTGTTTCATAAACAATTATAACAAATTGTTATATTTATAAGTATTGCATATTATTTAACTCGTTTGAATTTTTATGGTAGAATATGTAATTCTTAAAATAATGAGATAAATTACAAATAAACTATATTAGATTGGATAATATTTTAGTGATGAGACATGATTAAATTTTCTAAATTAAATTATTTATATTTATAATATAATCTAAAAGTTTAAATTTTAGCTGGAATCAAGCCAATAAAGATTGCTACAGTGTTACTTCTTAGAAATTTAGGCACTGCAGAACAATAGTTTGAATATATTGTAGTTTTCATTCATAATTTGATTGGTTGAAATTCGATAATGATTAATTGAATTTATAAATATTATAATTGACAATTAATTTAATATAATTTTTTTTTGTAAGCAAGATATTTATTAACGGGAGATCTAAGGGTTCTCCAACCATATACACAACAAACGGTTTGAGGCCGCCTACCTACGATATTACAAACCAAGAGGTCTTTGGTGGGTAACCTATTCACAAAAAGCCTCCAATCAAATGCTTTTATCTTAAAAGGGATCTCTAACCTCCAAATCAATTCCAACTCCCCATCGAATTTATTAGGCGGGCCATACGGAATACGCGACGAGGCATAACAAGAATAACTCAAAGAAACCATATATCCCTTATCCAAGTCAAGCGACCAAAAGACATAATCCTTCACATAAAGCACTCCCCCAAACGCAACTAGCCGGTTCCGTAATACCGCGAGCTTTGTCACCAAACCCACCTCCAAAACCACCAATTCCGAAATACCCAAGTCACCTCATCTCCATACTTGTCCATTTCATCTGCCCATCCCATCCCCGCCAATTCCAATAAATTTATGAAAGATTTGGTTAAACTTTATATTTTTTAATTTTTTTTTACAGAACAACACTTTATATTTCTTAAACTATGTAATTTAAATGATCCTACATTTCCATAGTATTAATATTTGAATACTTGAAGGATTTCATTGCTTATAGATTTTTTTAATAGAATTTCTTCATGTGAGAATTGTTTCAACCAGATCTTGTGATAATGTAGAAATTTTATTTTATTGTTTTTTAATCAAGAAATATAATAATGGGAGAACTAAGGATTCTCCAACATTGATTGGAATGTTAAATTCTTGGCCTAAGTGTCTAAGTGGTAGCGAGTCACACCAAACCCAATTTACAATCTCTAACATTGTGATTATGAAAGAATAAGTGTCACTCCATAAAATTCGATAAACACTCTTCCTCCGTCCTAACCCCTTTACCCACCCAAAAAGCTATCTCACTCCATATCTTTTTAACAACCCACAATTGAAAAAGTAATGATTCCTATCTTCCATATCAACATCAAATAATATACACTTTAAATTATCATGAGTAAAGGACATACCTGTAAGCATCTAGAGGTCTTTTGTAGGAAGCCTATTATGGAAAAGTCTCCACCAAAAAGCCTTGATTTTATACGGCACATCCAATTTCCACAAAATCCCGAAAGCTTCGGCACTCTTAACCGGGGGGCCAAAATGAATACGCAATTTCTCATTAAAAGCATAACAAGAAGCTACCGAAAAATCACCCCCCTCTTTACCTTGCCAAACCACCTCATCTTTACCTACCGACCACCCTTGAAACTCCTCCAACCGCCCCCTCATTAGGACTATATCCTCCAACACCACATCACCATTCAATCTAGCCTCAGATAAACCAAAATCACCCCAAATCCAACCATCTACACCCCACCCTCCCATGGCCGCAACCGAAACATTATCCAAACTAGAAGCCTTGAATAATTCCGGAAAATCTTCCTTCAAAGATGAGCCTCCCAAGCATAATCCTTCCCAAAAAGGTGAATTGAAGTCATTATGAATAATGAACCTACTACAATCAACAATAGGATCACAAGAGAAAAGAGAGTTTAATTTTAAAATATCCCTCCACCAAAAAGAAGCGATGGAGGAATTTTTACAATCGTTTCCACCACAAAAAACCAAAGAGGATAAATCTCCAAACCGCGCTTTCAAGACATTAAACCAAAGGGAATTATGCCCTTGAAGAATTCTCCACCTCCACTTGTTAAGGAGAGCCGTACTGAACCAAACCATATTTTTAACTCTCAATCCTCCTTTTTCAAAACGAAGTTTAACATCCTTCCATTTCACCTAATGAATTCTCCTTTTCTCCTCCACTCCGCCCCATAGAAATCTACTTTGAATGGAAATAAACCTTTTCACCACCTTCAATGGCATTGTATAAAAAGACATAGTGAAAATAGATAAAGAACTAAGCACCAACTTCAAGAGAGTAATTCTACCTCCTAAATTTAAAAAACGATTTGTTCACCCTTCCAAACGATTCTTCAACTTTACTAAAAGAGGATTCCAAGTGGCTTCCTTCCTAGGATTGAAACCTATAGGAATTCCGAGAAAATAAAAATTACTTTCTTCCAACTTACAAGAAAGAAAGTGTGACGCCGCATCCAATAAGTGAGCATTAGAATTTATGTCAATCAATTTACTCTTATGATAATTGATACCAAGACCCGAAACTATTTCAAAGGCTCGGAGAACCACCTTAATTGCCCACACTTGTTTCCAACTTCCATCTCCCACAATAAGCGTATCATCCGCTAATTGTAAAATATCCACCCAACAAGAACCCTTAATATTGAATCTTTGAAAATCCTCTAATTCAATGGATTGTCTCACAATTCCCGTAAATCCTTCCGCCACTAAAACAAAAAGGAAAGGAGAAAGAGGATTGCATCAACCCTCTTTAAACCAAAAATTCCTTAGTTGGACTCCCGTTGACAAGAACCGACATACTACTTTTGCACACCAACAACTCTATCCATTTCAACCATTTTATCCCAAAACCCATCCTTTGAAGCATATAACGAAGAAAACTCCAACTTACCTTATCCTACGCCTTCTCAAAGTCAACTTTAAAAAGAATGCACTTCCTACCCTCATTCTTAGCAAAACCAACCACCTATTTCGCCACTAGCACACCATCTAACAAATGTCTACCGGAAACAAAAGCATTTTGACCTGGAGAAACGATGGAATTTTACACTTTTTTTAATCTCCCCGGAAAAAGTTTAGTCACCACTTTATACATACAACCCACTAAGCAAATTGGCCTATAATCATCCAAGCTAACTAGGGTTTTTGTTTTTTTTCAGGAGAACGAGTTTTTGAGACCTCAAATGGATTTCATGGATCTCCATATGTATCAAAGTACCACCAGGCAAATTTTCAAACTTCGATTCGCTCGGACGCACAGTCAACATCTCAAACAGTCAACAGACGACCAGTTTGACCAAAAAGTCAACAGACAGTCAAAAATGCAATTTTTTGTCAACATCCATATTTTGTCAAAAGATTCATCATGTGATCAATGGTTGATCATAATTCATCAAGAAAAGTTCAGAAATCGACAAAACTCAAAAGTGCAAAATTAGAGTTTTTTACCTAAAAGTCAACTGAACTTTGACCGACCATAACTCTCTCATAATTTATCAGAAAAATTCCAACCAAAGCTCATTCTCAAGGAAATTCAATTCTCTACAACTTTGATGTTGGGACCAGGGTCAAGAAATGCTTCCGCCTAAGAGATATAAGCCAAAACATTACAGGTCATTTTCAAAGTCAACAAAAAGCAGTTTTTTGTCAAAGCCCATATCATCAAAATAACTTCTCCAAATGCAAAAACGCTTCCAAAGTGGCTTGTAGAGGACATCTTGGGCTTTCCAAAAAGTAAAAGAACACTTTCATAGGATCAAAATTGAGGGAGATATGCCTTGATGAAGTTGACCTTTTTTGGAAAAATGCATGAAACAGGTAATGACCAAAATTTGATTTTTTTTCATAAAGGCCAATTCTTTTGTGATTCAATCTTGATTCTCATATGTTTAAAGATATTCACAACATATCCATGATTCATGACATTTTTATTTCATTTTAATTAAATTTTATTCATTTAAAGTTTAATTAAAGTGAGATAATTCAAAGATATTATCAAAGTTGCTTATGGTTGCCAATCAAGACCAATTCAAGATGCTTAAAGATATTATTGCAAGATTGAAGAGAATAATACTTGAGTGATTAAACTATGGTTAGGTTTTTTAACCTAGCATAAAAGAATATTCCATTCTTTTTCCACAGAATCAATCATGACAATTTCCACTTGCAAGGCTTTATGATCATATCTCTTTGCCTATAAATAGAGCTTCATTTTCTTCATTCAAGGAGAGGAAAAAAAGGGGGAGGAACACAAAGAACAACAACAATCACCACAAAGTCATAGCTTAAGTTTATATTTTTGCAAAAGTTTCAAGAAACTTGTAAAAATCAAGGCTCATTCAAATAGCCACTTTCAATCAATTTCAATCACTCTATTCCACTCTTGGGACATCATAGAGTAAGTACAATGTAATTTTTAATATGTAGTAGTGTTAGGAGTTCATGAATTAAAAACTCCATATTTATGCATATTTTCAATTTCTCAAAAAAAATATTTTAATTTTAAGTTGATAAAATGTTTATTTAATTTATAACATAAAAATATTTTATTTCTTTTCATAATTAATTTATTTTGCTTAATTAATTAGTAATTTTGTAGATATTGCTTTTTTTTAATTATTTTCAACCAATCAAAAAACTCCAAAAATATTTTCCTTTTAGATTTAGGTTTATATTTTTTATAATCTAATTTTTGACATATAAAATAATATTTTTATTGTTAAGTTTAATTATTTGTATAATTATTTGTTTAATTAGCTTGTTAATTAACTTAAAATCAATTCCAAAAAAATCACAAAAAGAATGAATTAAGTTTAATTTGTTTTATATTTATTTTTGTATATTATTTGATATTATTTCTTATCTTTTTCCTTTGTCCCGAATTAGAATAAAAGATCAAACATGGCAGAGATTGTATGCAGTTGATTTAAGACTTTTTGGAAATTTATCGTGTAGTCGCTATGATTCTATCAAGCTTCTGATAAATTTTCATTAACTTTAAATCCGAGATCATCATTCACTCACCATCGATCTTCACTAACATCGTGGATATACTTGACTAGCTTCAAGATGATTCGCGTGCTAACATACTAACAATTAACTTTAAATTCCGCATTTTATTATATTGTTCTTTATATTTCTTGCTTTATACTTTATTTTATCATTCATCATATTTATGTTTATGTTATTTTCTCTTTGTCCATTTGGACATATTATTTATGTTTCTGTTACTTTTTCTTTGTCCATTTGGACATATTATTTATATTTCTGCTATTTTTTCTTTGTCCATTTGGACATATTATTTATATTTCTGCTATTTTTCTTTGTCCATTTGGACATATTATTTATATTTCTGCTATTTTTTCTTTGTCCATTTGGACATATTATTTATATTTCTGTTATTTTTTCTTTGTCCACTTGGACATATTATTTATATTTCTGTTATTTTTTTTCTTTGTCCATTTGGACATATTATTTATGTTTCTGTTATTTTTTCTTTGTCCATTTGGACATATTATTTATATTTCTGTTATTTTTTCTTTGTCCACTTGGACATATTATTTATATTTCTGTTATTTTTTCTTTGTCCATTTGGACATATTATTTATGTTTCTGTTATTTTTTCTTTGTCCATTAGGACATATTATTTATATTTCTGTTATTTTTTCTTTGTCCACTTGGACATATTATTTATATTTCTGTTATTTTTTCTTTGTCCATTTGGACATATTATTTATGTTTCTGTCATTTTTTTTCTTTGTCCATTTGGACATATTATTTATGTTTCCGCTATTTTTTTTCTTTGTCCATTTGGACATATTATTTATGTTTCTGCTATTTTCTCTTTGTCCATTAGGACATATTATTTATGCTTCCGCTATTTTTTCTTTGTACATTTGGACGCATTGTTTATGTCTCCGTCATCTTCCTTTTGTCCACTTGGACCATATTTTTACCTTTGAGCTAAAACATTAATAATCAAGATAAAACTTAAAAAAAAAAAAAAAAACACTTTGCACACTTGCACCTCTATGGTTTTCCCTCTTATTACTTTTTTTTAATCATACCATCATTTAAGAAAAGTATTAAATGCATAGGAAAGATCTTATAAATTGAGAGTAGATAACTCCTAATTGCTTGCTCAAACACTTTCATTTTCATACAACGTATTTTCAAAACTTCTCACCTATTTTCAAAACTTTCATCTGGTATTTGAAGGGCATTATTCCCGGTGAAACTCTTCAGAGACCTATGTGACCTATTGTCCATCTTCACTTCTTCTATTTTCAAATCAACAAAGCATTTAAAAAAGTGAGCTAAGCAATTAAGAGCCCATGGATAACCATGGATACAAAGGGTGCTTAAAACCTTCCCTTTGTATAACCAACCCCCGAACCCAAAATCTGTCAAAAGGTCTTTCCTGTTCTTTTATGCCTTTCCTAAATGTTGGATAAAATAAAAGTCGGTGGCGACTCTTGCATAAAAAAAAATTAATAAAAAAAAAGAGAGCAAGGAGTCAGTTCGCAAAAAAACCGAGTTTACAGGTTGGCATGATGATGTATATGGTGGGTTAGATTGTATGTGATTCTCCATGGAAGTTGTGTGTAGAGATGTTAGGGTTTATGAACAAATGTGTAAATTTATGATTTGAAATGTGTTTTAATTGATGTTTGATGATGTTATGATGTTAGAGGATCCATAATAGGTGTTATAATTGTGTTTATAACATGTATCCTATTGTTGTTCGTGATGGTTGGTGTTTTCCAACTTGATTGGGTTGAGTTTAGGGGTTTTGGGATGGGTTTCGTATGCTGTTTTCTGTGTTTTAGGAGTTTCTGAAATCGCCAGTTCGCGCCGCGAACCTCTGTTGGCGCCGCGAACTGCTTGGCAGAAAGTTAGGAATTTTTGAATTCGCTCAGTTCGCGCCGCGAACCCTGTTGGCGCCGCGAACCCTGTTTTGCAGAACTTTTTCTAAACTTTGAAATGATGTAACTTTTGATTCGTAACTCCGTTTTAGGCGCCGTTTGAAGCGTTGGAAAGCTAACGCAATGAACTATACCATGATGCAGTAAAATGATCCATATGATATAGTTTCCTATTATGTTTATTAGGATTAAGTGATGAACTATGTTGTGTTAATATATGAAGTATGCTCTTTGCGATGAATTGACATAATTATGTTGTAGTATAACTTGATGTACGTTTTCTTATGATGATACAATGTTATTGAGATGATGATATTTAATTTCCTTATGATGAGATAATGATGTATGTGATGATATGCATAGTTGATAAAGATGTTGTATGCTATATGCGATTAATTGTGCGTATTTGATATGTATGAGTCGACGATGATGCCATGCGATGAATTAACACTATATATGAAGTTGAATATAACATATTATGATGATTACTTGAATTAAGAAATATTATGAATGTGTTGATATGTTGGAAATATGATAAATTGTTGATGTTTATTATAACATGATGAATTTGTTGTTGTTGTTAACATGATGAATTTGTTGTCGTTGTCGCTAGTATGTGGAAATTGTTGTTGTTGTCGTAGGCCGTATGGTCAATGTTGATAAGTTTTATTGTGATGTATTGTGAGGTGAATTATTGTTGTATGATAATGCAACATAGTGACGTGATTGTGAAGTGATGCATTCTTATGAATGATGATGATTTTGTTGTTGTTGAAGTTCGACATTATATTGATAATGTTCGATGGTGATTTAGACGACGTTGTGACGTATTATTTATGTGGTTTGTATGGATGTTGTATTTATTGAGTCACATCCATTGAATAAAGAGACGGTGGCCTTAATGGCAAATAGCGACGGTGGCCTTGATGGCAAATAGCGACGGTGTGCCCAATGGCAAATTTTGAGACGGTGGGAGTTTTACTCCAAATGGTACCACATGCATTTGCATAAGTCGAGTCACATGTGAATTACATTTGAGTCTTATTTTATTATGTTTGTAGTGATGTGTTGACTTGATGATGAGATATTTATCGTGATGTGTTGGGATCTTACTTGTGAATTGCATATATTGTCATGGTTGATTGTTGACATTGTTGCCATTCCATAAGTTGATTATGTTATTTGAATTGTTGAGTCGATGACCTGTTGTTGTGACATGATGATAGTAGAATTGTGAATTTGGATATGTTGTCTTATCTGATTAATGATATTGTTGTCGTTTTGAAAGTTGTATTATATTGATAAGTTGTTTTGCGGTGAAACTTGTTGTAAGATGTTATGTGATGCGAAATGGTGAAATTATGTATGATCTATATCTCCTATATTATTTATCATGCATTCCTTTATATTTTAAGATATCTCACCCCTTAGGCTAGACCCGATATTTCCGTATTTATTCGTCCTCTGCATGGATAAGTTGTCTCATCTTATTTAATAGGAAGTGGATCAGAATAGGCGGAGAGGTGTTAAGCTTGTAAAGAATGGTGTTTAGGTGTCACATCTCATGTTTGCAGATGACCTTCTCTTATTCGGTGAAACTACGAAACGACAAATGTCGTGTGTTACAAATACTCTTGATACTTTTTGAAGAATGTCAGGGCAGTAAGCAAGCCAAGATAATACGAGCATTCTTTTCTCCAACAATGTCTTGAGAAGTATTCAAGCAAAGTAACAAAATTCGTCCAAGTTTCGGCAGACAAAAAATTTCGGTAAATATCTTGGAGTCCCCTTAAGTGATAAAAGACTTGTAAAGGAGAACATCCAATATGTTGTGGATCAAGTGGCGGCAAAACTAAGCAGCTGGAAGAAAAAAAACTTGACTTTGGCTGGAAGATTAAATCTAGCAAAAATTGTTATCGAGGCAATCCCAATTTATCCGATGATGACGAACAAACTTCCAAAGAAGAGTATTGATGATATTCATGCACTACAAAGGAAGCTTGTCTGGGGGGAAACTAATGAAAAGAGGAAGAAGAAGATTCATGTTGTGGCGTGGGATACAATCCTTAAACTGAAAAAGTATTGAGGCACGGGATTAAGGGATCTAAATATTCTTAATGATGTCTGCCTTATGAAGTTGGGCTGGAAATTATATACAGATTCTAATGAATTTTTGTGCACTATTATGAAAAGTAAATATAATATTGAAGCTACTAAGGATTGTTTGAATACGAGGCCTTTGGACTCGAGTCTTTGGCAGGATATCTCAAATACTATTCCTCTCATGCTAACTATGGGACAATGGATAGTAGGAGACGGGAGAAGCATCAGTGCGTGGGAGGACAATTGGTTAGGCCATGATTATGTTCTGAATAACATGGAGGTGCATATTCCTAATGATATATGTGGGGCTAAAGTTTGCGACTTAGTAAATGAGAGAGGAGAGTGGAGAATAAACAGTCTATCTCATTGTCTTCTGGAACAGTAGATTAGCATGTTGAGAGCTTGTGTACCACCCTGTTCAGAGCAAACTTCTGACATTTTTTGTTTTGTAGGTGCGTGTGATGGAAAATTCTCGGTGAAATCTATGTACCAAGAGTAGGATGGCCATAGGGAAGATCGGGAAGATGGTGATGGGATGATGATTTGGAAGGCGGCGGTTCCGGAGAGGTGTAAAAGTTTTTTGTGGCTCCTCAATTATGACGAATTCTAACGAACTATAGTAAGAGCAGGAAAGGGATTGGAAGTTCTTGTTGCAAATTATATGGAAATGTGTGTGAATCTATGATACATGTGTCTGACTGTCCTAAATGTTCTCATGTTTGGAGAAGTCTAGTTCCTAGTGAGATTAGAGGACATTTCTTTACAGCTGATTTGAAAAGCTGGATCCATATCAATTTAAATTAATGTGGTGCTGGGAATGAGGAGTTGAAGAATGTGTGTATTATTATGTGTCATCAGCTGTGGACTTGGCGTAATCTAGAAGAGCATGATGTTCAGTTTGAGAGACCACGGGATTCTATTTGCCATATTCTAAGAAGACACAAAGATTATAAGCAAGCGTTAGAAGCATCTAAGAAGATTATTTTGGTGAAGGATGGTAGCAAGTTCATGGGGTGGAATCCTCCTGTTGGTGGCATGATGAAACTTAACACAGATGGTGCAAGTAAAAATAATAGTGAAGTTGGTTGTGGGGGGATTATTAGGATCATAGAGGAGTTTGGAAAGGAGGTTTCTCCAAGTATCTTGGAAATTGCAGTGCAGTGCTCGCTGAATTTTGGGGTGTGTTGGAATGTCTAAAACTCACTAAATTACTAAATATTCAAAGAGTTGAACTTAATGTTGATTCGGTCATTGTGGCCAAAGCAATAGAAGAGTTTAACTTATTATTATTATTATTATTATTTCCGATTATTATTATTTAATTAATTTAATTATTAATAAAAAATATTAAAAATTGTAGTTTAAATTAATAATTAAAAATATAATGACATAAATTAACAATAATTTAATAGTTTGTATGTCTTAAAAAATAACCATGTATATTAACAAAAATGATAAATAAATCATAGAGTAAAAATAATGAATATTAATTGAGTAAAAATAATAAAATTAACAGCGTAAAAAATATTTAAAATGTTGTCATTGTTATTAATGGTATAGAAAAAAATCCATATGCTAATTAACAACCAATAAATTTAAAAACAAATATAAATGTTATAGGTGGTATATCATAATAAATTAGGAGTTTGTAAAAATAATAACTATTAGATTAATTCAACTAATATTTGATCTATGATTTGACAAAAATCAATACTTTTTAACTTAATCAATAGATAAAACAAAAAATAGCAATAATTTAATTGTTTGCATGTTTCAAAAATGAGAAAAAAAAAGTAGAGTGGGGTTATGCAAGTGAAAGATGTTGGTTTTTATTGTTTGTAATGGAGAGTTATTATTTATTTATTTATTTTAATATTATTATTATTAAATTATTATTGTTACAAATTAAATAAACGGCGGGTGAGTTATTAGTCATTTCTTTTTATTTGCTTTATTAGCTATTTAATTTTTTATTTTAATTAATTAATTTTTTATTTATTAAAAGTTTTGATGGAAAATTTTGGTGGAAAGAACTTCTAGGATAATAATTTGTTCTATTAATTGATATATTTAGTCAATCTAATAGGTTGTAAATGAACTTTACAAATTATTTTAAATTAATGATTCTTATTTTTCTTTCTAATTTTAATAATTTTTTTTTAATTTTTGGTTACGTTTTATTTTGTTGGGTTATCTTTTTAGTTTTATTATTGTTTTCTAATATTTACTACTCTTATATTAATGTTATTTTTTTGTATTTTATCTAATAAATTGTAAATGATCTTATTGATGTTTACAAATTATTCTAGATTATTGATTTCTATTTTTTATTTTTTACTTTAATATTATTTTTTTTAATTTTGGTTATGTTTTATTTTGTGGTGTTATTTTCTTAGTTTTATTATATATTTTTTTTAATTAATATTTTATTGTTGTTTATTAATGTTTTTATTAATATTGAAGAAGTCAAGTTGTGTGAGAAAGGAACTTAGAATTTTTTTTTTAATATATATGGTTTTTATTTTATTTTTCAAATGTTTGATATATTTTATTTTTTATTTCCAAATTCAAATTTTTTCTAAATTTATATAAAAAATAATAATGATTAATTAATTAAAATAAAATAAATTGTCATAATACATTAAGAAAAAAAAATCATAATCCACCTTCTATCACAATGCAATGTCTTTAGCTATCAAAAATCCAAAATTTTGACTTCTAAAAAATGTCAATATATGTAAGATAATAACTTGACTTCTAAAAATATGTATTTATGAATTTTGGTTTATATACAATTTGATTTTTTTAATTATCTTATAAATATGTATTTTATTTTTTCATTTTACTCAAACTATTTAAAATAAATAGAACGAATACAATGTCTTTAATTATTGCATCGACACATTAAAAATAAGGACTTCCTATTGCATCCACCTTCTATCATGATACAACGTCTTTAGTTATCCCACTAATCTAAAATTTCTTTTCATTTTTTATTATTCTTTTCATTTTTCTATTATTCATTTCTTATTTTGTTTATCATGGTTTTTCTAATTATTATAATTTAATTTTGAATTTTATTATTTAAGTATGTAAGATAATAAGTTGATTTTAAAAAATAAAATAGTATATGATTTTTTTATATACAGTTTGCATTTTTTAATTATCTTATAAATAAATATATATGTTATTTTTTCATTTAATTCAAACTATTAAATTTTTTTTCGTAAAATTTATACTTATTAGAAAATAGTTAAATTATTTTTTTAATATATATATTTTTTAATAAAATTTTAATAAAATTTACCGTACATAACACATGTAGACAGCTAGGTCTTATAAATATTCATATGTATATTATATACTATATTGAGGAGGGATATATTTACTCCAAGAGAAAGTATTGATCACTTACTCCAAATCTTAACCATTGATTATCGAAAATATTTTCAAAAATAATTAGATTAAATGATCAATTAAAACCATTAAATTAATAAAAAAATTGTAAAAATTTGAAATATATATATATATATATATATATATATATATATATATATATATATATATATATATATATATATATTAAAATTCGCCCTACCGTAGGGCCCCAACATATATAAATATAATTGATTCATACATATTAAAAACATATATAAAAATATATCATGAGTATCTTATTTAAATTTAATATAATAAATATTATTTTATGAATATTTATTTTAAACTTCATCTAGATTAAAATGTATAACATAATAAAACAAAAAATGCATAAAATAAGGGTCACCGAGCAGAAATCACTCTTGGCTAAACGTGGTAAGTCCACAAACCTCTCGAACAGTTCTCTGGACCGAGCAAGACCACCTTTAGGAGCTCATCCTTTTGAGGACCCTCCTCCTCGTAGGGTTCTTCAACTTCAATCCTCCGAATAGGGTGGAGTCTATGCGCTTTCAAGAAGACCACGTCTCCCCTGAAACTTCGGAGTGGTTGACCCAAGATGGAGACAACATGTTTGTCTTCACTACACACGTAGATCCTGGTAGTCTTCATCTTGAGTCTGGGCATCCTGTCCAATATGGAGATCTTAGCCCAACGTCAGGGACTATGAATATCCTCTTTCACTAGAGGGTCAAGTATTCATTCACCCTCACATATTCTCTATACTTGCACTCTTTTGCTCTGTTTCATACTTTTAGCATCGGCGTACCTTGCAGGTACATCCCCTCTCACTTGAAGTCCAGCAGTTGAAGGTTAGTGACGATCTACTCTGATCAGATATGATCAATAAGTTTCCTTAATTTAAAAAAACACTTTATAAAAAAAAATTTCCATTATTTACTTTTAAATTTTTTTCAAAAATAAGACTAACAAATATTTAATTTTTTCTTTAAATTAATTTTTTAATTGATTCATAAAATAGATTGAAAGAAAAATATAAAACTCAAGACCCTTTGTCTAAACTTCAACAATCATTACATTAAATGAAAATTCATATCATATATTTTATTCAAATGTGAAAGGAAAAAAAATCACGCAAATTTTAACAACAAGTATAAAAATGCAAATAATTTATTAGTATCTTTTTAATAAAATTTTAAAAATACTAATAAATAATAAATTTGATATACTATATTTGAATTAATGTTACAAAATGAAAATGGTCAATTATATTTAAAACAAATAAAATATTTAAAATAAATAAATTCAAATAAATTAATAAATTAAATTAAAAAATAGAAATTATCAAATAATAAATTAATACAACATATCAAATGAATAAAAAATAAATAAATATAAAAATATATACACGTTATTCGATTTAGTTTGGATTGGTTTTGAAAAATCAATTCAAATTTCAATTCAAGATATATTTTTGAATTCACATATAATAACATGGAGTTAAAGTAAGGAGGGCTCTTCCGATTATCATCTTTTATTGACTTGTAGATGATAGGATTGAAAAGGGTATATTGTTTGTGTCAATTGTGATGTATGTTAGTTTTTGGAAATTTGGGGTTTTGGGAGTTATAGAGCAATTTTGGTGAAATCAAACTATTATAGAACATGTATGATATTAGAGAACCCCTAAGTATGTTAGAAATATGTTAGAATTTGGTGTTATATTGATGTTGGGATGAATTGGATTGAGTTGGATATGGGGAGGTGCTATCAAAATGGTGATTTTATGCTACTGCGTACGCTGTAACCGAGTAACAGTCCTGTAGCAACCGATTACAACGTGAGGAAATAGAGAAACTGTGATTTTTTTTGTGCTGTAAACGATTACACGCGCGTTGTGGAAATAGAGAATAGAGTTACATAAACGTGTAACCGGGTAGCGCCTCTGCTGTAACCGATTACACTTGATGCTTATTTTTTAAATATTTTTTAAAATTCATAACTTTCAAATCGTTGATCTGTTTTTGGTGCAGCTTCGAGCATAGTGAAGCTCATGAGATATTCTATGTGTTGGGATGATGAAACGGGGAGAGGCCCAATTTTATTTAATCACGGTTTTATGAATTGGTGAATTATATATTGTTGGCATGTATAATTGAATGTAACCATGTATAGTTGTGTTTATAACATGATTATTTGGTGATTGTTGTGAATATTATGGTGATGAATTTGTTTCAAATGATACTGAGACATGTACATACTTTATTTGGTGATGATAATGGTGAGTTATGATGAGACGATGTAGTTCATCAGATCGGTGATGTTGTAAGTATGTTATATGTGTGCATTCATTCATAATTCATTTTGGTGGCCAAATCCAGGTGATGTGTTGGATCAGTGAAGGGCATAATTCTCATTGTGCAGAATTTGTGCTGGCAGGGCCGTATCTTGGTGATGTTTGGATCAGTCAGATGGGTTAATCTCATGTTTGGTACCACATGCATAATGTCAG
Organism: Vicia villosa; assembly: GCF_029867415.1. Classification (NCBI taxonomy): domain Eukaryota; kingdom Viridiplantae; phylum Streptophyta; class Magnoliopsida; order Fabales; family Fabaceae; genus Vicia; species Vicia villosa. Next base: position 193,697,233 of record NC_081182.1, on the reverse strand, counting down.
TACATTGCATATGCATAGTGTTATAATATGATTGGATGGGTTCCAATGTTACATTTTGGTGATGTATCTTTCGTTGTTATTGATGAATACTTTAAAAATTAATTTAAATTAACTATTTTTATTTTTCTTTCTAATGTTAATAATATTTTTTAGTTTTTTGTTATGTTTTATTTTGTTAGGTTCTCTTCTTAGTTTTATTATTGTTTTCTAATATTTACTTCTGTTTGATTAATATATATTTTTTAATCTTATCTAATAGGTTGTAAATGATCTTATTGATCTTTACAAATTGTTCTAAATTAATGATGTCTATTTTTCCTTTTTACTTAAAAATTATTTTCTAATTTTAGTTATGTTTTATTTTGTGGTGTTCTTTTCTTAGTTTTATTTTTTTTATGTTTAATTAATAATTTTTTAAATATTTTATTATTGTTTATTAATGTTTTTATTAATATTTGAAGAAGTCGAGTTGTATGAGAAAGTAACTTAGAATTTTTTTTTTCATATGGTGTTATGTGAATAACATCACATACAATAACATGAATTAAGTTAACATATATATATTTTTGAATTCACAATGAATTTTTAAATTTTAAATATTTAAAAAACTATGAATGGAACAATTCATTCTTAAATAGAGATAAAAAATAAACCCAAATATATTGTATTTCAAATTTTAATCTTCTATCCAATTTGATAACATGTTTATAGATGTCAAATTGAATAGCATATTTATAGATGTCAAATTTGTCGCATATCAAGATTACAGATGAATTTAAAATACATTTGGGTGTACCAACATTGTTTGGAGTCTAAATAAAAAATCAACTAATAAAAGGTATTTAAAATATTTAAAAAAAACTATTGAAATCGATTTTTATTTAAAACATTATTTTATTTTAAGAAAACAACAAAAATGAAGTGAAAAAAAATATAATTATAAATCTAAAAATCAATGAATAGATTTACAAATCAAATCAAAATCTTGATTTTAATATTCTTAACATACTTTTCCTTAACAAAAGTAGCCACTTTTAATGGAGGAGAACCACAAAATTTTAATTCATTCATAACACATTTAAATATTTTACATTACAAGAAAAAACCCTACATCATCTAGCTACTACTCATATACAAACACATGAATCCATGCAAAGCAACATTGCCACCAAAATCAAAGAAAAAGAATAATCACAAAAGTGAAGGTAAAAAGATAAGATACACCAGCAACGACATGATTCTTTTGAAATTGGCAATGAAGAACTCAATGAAGAATAAAGGAAGAGAGAAGGTTGTGTTTGCAAGAAACATGGTTGTTAAAGCTAAACGTTTATCAGAAAAACATTGGAATCGTCTTTGAAACTTCCAAACCACGCCTTCTAGATTATCCATCATGTCTGATTCTCAAGATTTCTTAAGTAGTTCATTTGGTAGTTTACACTTAAATTGATCAGTTTATCATTAATCTTCAAAATTTTCTAAATAATTCATTAGGTACTTTATATTTAACTTCTATTGGTTGGTGCACATTAATATGGTAGTCGAAAGGACTAATTCACATGATAATATAGATTTTGAAACAAATTGTTATATTTATAAGTATTGCATAAATCTATTGGTTGGTGCACATTAATATTGGTTTGCTCATCTAAAAATAAATAAATAGTACTTGTAAGCAATGAAACCAAATTTCAAATGTAATTTTCCTTTCTTGGAGATGAATAACTTTAAGTCATTCCTTGTATCAAAATAGTTTCTAGCAGTGGTATAAATTACCGCTTTCTTGTAACCACTCGGTTTAGAGTTTATTTTTTTTAAGGGTTGCACCTCTAGTGCGATATCTTATAAATTGCTTATTTAAAAAAAAAATACTAGTTTTGTTTCATAAACAATTATAACAAATTGTTATATTTATAAGTATTGCATATTATTTAACTCGTTTGAATTTTTATGGTAGAATATGTAATTCTTAAAATAATGAGATAAATTACAAATAAACTATATTAGATTGGATAATATTTTAGTGATGAGACATGATTAAATTTTCTAAATTAAATTATTTATATTTATAATATAATCTAAAAGTTTAAATTTTAGCTGGAATCAAGCCAATAAAGATTGCTACAGTGTTACTTCTTAGAAATTTAGGCACTGCAGAACAATAGTTTGAATATATTGTAGTTTTCATTCATAATTTGATTGGTTGAAATTCGATAATGATTAATTGAATTTATAAATATTATAATTGACAATTAATTTAATATAATTTTTTTTGTAAGCAAGATATTTATTAACGGGAGATCTAAGGGTTCTCCAACCATATACACAACAAACGGTTTGAGGCCGCCTACCTACGATATTACAAACCAAGAGGTCTTTGGTGGGTAACCTATTCACAAAAAGCCTCCAATCAAATGCTTTTATCTTAAAAGGGATCTCTAACCTCCAAATCAATTCCAACTCCCCATCGAATTTATTAGGCGGGCCATACGGAATACGCGACGAGGCATAACAAGAATAACTCAAAGAAACCATATATCCCTTATCCAAGTCAAGCGACCAAAAGACATAATCCTTCACATAAAGCACTCCCCCAAACGCAACTAGCCGGTTCCGTAATACCGCGAGCTTTGTCACCAAACCCACCTCCAAAACCACCAATTCCGAAATACCCAAGTCACCTCATCTCCATACTTGTCCATTTCATCTGCCCATCCCATCCCCGCCAATTCCAATAAATTTATGAAAGATTTGGTTAAACTTTATATTTTTTAATTTTTTTTTACAGAACAACACTTTATATTTCTTAAACTATGTAATTTAAATGATCCTACATTTCCATAGTATTAATATTTGAATACTTGAAGGATTTCATTGCTTATAGATTTTTTTAATAGAATTTCTTCATGTGAGAATTGTTTCAACCAGATCTTGTGATAATGTAGAAATTTTATTTTATTGTTTTTTAATCAAGAAACATAATAATGGGAGAACTAAGGATTCTCCAACATTGATTGGAATGTTAAATTCTTGGCCTAAGTGTCTAAGTGGTAGCGAGTCACACCAAACCCAATTTACAATCTCTAACATTGTGATTATGAAAGAATAAGTGTCACTCCATAAAATTCGATAAACACTCTTCCTCCGTCCTAACCCCTTTACCCACCCAAAAAGCTATCTCACTCCATATCTTTTTAACAACCCACAATTGAAAAAGTAATGATTCCTATCTTCCATATCAACATCAAATAATATACACTTTAAATTATCATGAGTAAAGGACATACCTGTAAGCATCTAGAGGTCTTTTGTAGGAAGCCTATTATGGAAAAGTCTCCACCAAAAAGCCTTGATTTTATACGGCACATCCAATTTCCACAAAATCCCGAAAGCTTCGGCACTCTTAACCGGGGGGCCAAAATGAATACGCAATTTCTCATTAAAAGCATAACAAGAAGCTACCGAAAAATCACCCCCCTCTTTACCTTGCCAAACCACCTCATCTTTACCTACCGACCACCCTTGAAACTCCTCCAACCGCCCCCTCATTAGGACTATATCCTCCAACACCACATCACCATTCAATCTAGCCTCAGATAAACCAAAATCACCCCAAATCCAACCATCTACACCCCACCCTCCCATGGCCGCAACCGAAACATTATCCAAACTAGAAGCCTTGAATAATTCCGGAAAATCTTCCTTCAAAGATGAGCCTCCCAAGCATAATCCTTCCCAAAAAGGTGAATTGAAGTCATTATGAATAATGAACCTACTACAATCAACAATAGGATCACAAGAGAAAAGAGAGTTTAATTTTAAAATATCCCTCCACCAAAAAGAAGCGATGGAGGAATTTTTACAATCGTTTCCACCACAAAAAACCAAAGAGGATAAATCTCCAAACCGCGCTTTCAAGACATTAAACCAAAGGGAATTATGCCCTTGAAGAATTCTCCACCTCCACTTGTTAAGGAGAGCCGTACTGAACCAAACCATATTTTTAACTCTCAATCCTCCTTTTTCAAAACGAAGTTTAACATCCTTCCATTTCACCTAATGAATTCTCCTTTTCTCCTCCACTCCGCCCCATAGAAATCTACTTTGAATGGAAATAAACCTTTTCACCACCTTCAATGGCATTGTATAAAAAGACATAGTGAAAATAGATAAAGAACTAAGCACCAACTTCAAGAGAGTAATTCTACCTCCTAAATTTAAAAAACGATTTGTTCACCCTTCCAAACGATTCTTCAACTTTACTAAAAGAGGATTCCAAGTGGCTTCCTTCCTAGGATTGAAACCTATAGGAATTCCGAGAAAATAAAAATTACTTTCTTCCAACTTACAAGAAAGAAAGTGTGACGCCGCATCCAATAAGTGAGCATTAGAATTTATGTCAATCAATTTACTCTTATGATAATTGATACCAAGACCCGAAACTATTTCAAAGGCTCGGAGAACCACCTTAATTGCCCACACTTGTTTCCAACTTCCATCTCCCACAATAAGCGTATCATCCGCTAATTGTAAAATATCCACCCAACAAGAACCCTTAATATTGAATCTTTGAAAATCCTCTAATTCAATGGATTGTCTCACAATTCCCGTAAATCCTTCCGCCACTAAAACAAAAAGGAAAGGAGAAAGAGGATTGCATCAACCCTCTTTAAACCAAAAATTCCTTAGTTGGACTCCCGTTGACAAGAACCGACATACTACTTTTGCACACCAACAACTCTATCCATTTCAACCATTTTATCCCAAAACCCATCCTTTGAAGCATATAACGAAGAAAACTCCAACTTACCTTATCCTACGCCTTCTCAAAGTCAACTTTAAAAAGAATGCACTTCCTACCCTCATTCTTAGCAAAACCAACCACCTATTTCGCCACTAGCACACCATCTAACAAATGTCTACCGGAAACAAAAGCATTTTGACCTGGAGAAACGATGGAATTTTACACTTTTTTTAATCTCCCCGGAAAAAGTTTAGTCACCACTTTATACATACAACCCACTAAGCAAATTGGCCTATAATCATCCAAGCTAACTAGGGTTTTTGTTTTTTTTCAGGAGAACGAGTTTTTGAGACCTCAAATGGATTTCATGGATCTCCATATGTATCAAAGTACCACCAGGCAAATTTTCAAACTTCGATTCGCTCGGACGCACAGTCAACATCTCAAACAGTCAACAGACGACCAGTTTGACCAAAAAGTCAACAGACAGTCAAAAATGCAATTTTTTGTCAACATCCATATTTTGTCAAAAGATTCATCATGTGATCAATGGTTGATCATAATTCATCAAGAAAAGTTCAGAAATCGACAAAACTCAAAAGTGCAAAATTAGAGTTTTTTACCTAAAAGTCAACTGAACTTTGACCGACCATAACTCTCTCATAATTTATCAGAAAAATTCCAACCAAAGCTCATTCTCAAGGAAATTCAATTCTCTACAACTTTGATGTTGGGACCAGGGTCAAGAAATGCTTCCGCCTAAGAGATATAAGCCAAAACATTACAGGTCATTTTCAAAGTCAACAAAAAGCAGTTTTTTGTCAAAGCCCATATCATCAAAATAACTTCTCCAAATGCAAAAACGCTTCCAAAGTGGCTTGTAGAGGACATCTTGGGCTTTCCAAAAAGTAAAAGAACACTTTCATAGGATCAAAATTGAGGGAGATATGCCTTGATGAAGTTGACCTTTTTTGGAAAAATGCATGAAACAGGTAATGACCAAAATTTGATTTTTTTTCATAAAGGCCAATTCTTTTGTGATTCAATCTTGATTCTCATATGTTTAAAGATATTCACAACATATCCATGATTCATGACATTTTTATTTCATTTTAATTAAATTTTATTCATTTAAAGTTTAATTAAAGTGAGATAATTCAAAGATATTATCAAAGTTGCTTATGGTTGCCAATCAAGACCAATTCAAGATGCTTAAAGATATTATTGCAAGATTGAAGAGAATAATACTTGAGTGATTAAACTATGGTTAGGTTTTTTAACCTAGCATAAAAGAATATTCCATTCTTTTTCCACAGAATCAATCATGACAATTTCCACTTGCAAGGCTTTATGATCATATCTCTTTGCCTATAAATAGAGCTTCATTTTCTTCATTCAAGGAGAGGAAAAAAAGGGGGAGGAACACAAAGAACAACAACAATCACCACAAAGTCATAGCTTAAGTTTATATTTTTGCAAAAGTTTCAAGAAACTTGTAAAAATCAAGGCTCATTCAAATAGCCACTTTCAATCAATTTCAATCACTCTATTCCACTCTTGGGACATCATAGAGTAAGTACAATGTAATTTTTAATATGTAGTAGTGTTAGGAGTTCATGAATTAAAAACTCCATATTTATGCATATTTTCAATTTCTCAAAAAAAATATTTTAATTTTAAGTTGATAAAATGTTTATTTAATTTATAACATAAAAATATTTTATTTCTTTTCATAATTAATTTATTTTGCTTAATTAATTAGTAATTTTGTAGATATTGCTTTTTTTTAATTATTTTCAACCAATCAAAAAACTCCAAAAATATTTTCCTTTTAGATTTAGGTTTATATTTTTTATAATCTAATTTTTGACATATAAAATAATATTTTTATTGTTAAGTTTAATTATTTGTATAATTATTTGTTTAATTAGCTTGTTAATTAACTTAAAATCAATTCCAAAAAAATCACAAAAAGAATGAATTAAGTTTAATTTGTTTTATATTTATTTTTGTATATTATTTGATATTATTTCTTATCTTTTTCCTTTGTCCCGAATTAGAATAAAAGATCAAACATGGCAGAGATTGTATGCAGTTGATTTAAGACTTTTTGGAAATTTATCGTGTAGTCGCTATGATTCTATCAAGCTTCTGATAAATTTTCATTAACTTTAAATCCGAGATCATCATTCACTCACCATCGATCTTCACTAACATCGTGGATATACTTGACTAGCTTCAAGATGATTCGCGTGCTAACATACTAACAATTAACTTTAAATTCCGCATTTTATTATATTGTTCTTTATATTTCTTGCTTTATACTTTATTTTATCATTCATCATATTTATGTTTATGTTATTTTCTCTTTGTCCATTTGGACATATTATTTATGTTTCTGTTACTTTTTCTTTGTCCATTTGGACATATTATTTATATTTCTGCTATTTTTTCTTTGTCCATTTGGACATATTATTTATATTTCTGCTATTTTTCTTTGTCCATTTGGACATATTATTTATATTTCTGCTATTTTTTCTTTGTCCATTTGGACATATTATTTATATTTCTGTTATTTTTTCTTTGTCCACTTGGACATATTATTTATATTTCTGTTATTTTTTTTCTTTGTCCATTTGGACATATTATTTATGTTTCTGTTATTTTTTCTTTGTCCATTTGGACATATTATTTATATTTCTGTTATTTTTTCTTTGTCCACTTGGACATATTATTTATATTTCTGTTATTTTTTCTTTGTCCATTTGGACATATTATTTATGTTTCTGTTATTTTTTCTTTGTCCATTAGGACATATTATTTATATTTCTGTTATTTTTTCTTTGTCCACTTGGACATATTATTTATATTTCTGTTATTTTTTCTTTGTCCATTTGGACATATTATTTATGTTTCTGTCATTTTTTTTCTTTGTCCATTTGGACATATTATTTATGTTTCCGCTATTTTTTTTCTTTGTCCATTTGGACATATTATTTATGTTTCTGCTATTTTCTCTTTGTCCATTAGGACATATTATTTATGCTTCCGCTATTTTTTCTTTGTACATTTGGACGCATTGTTTATGTCTCCGTCATCTTCCTTTTGTCCACTTGGACCATATTTTTACCTTTGAGCTAAAACATTAATAATCAAGATAAAACTTAAAAAAAAAAAAAAACACTTTGCACACTTGCACCTCTATGGTTTTCCCTCTTATTACTTTTTTTTAATCATACCATCATTTAAGAAAAGTATTAAATGCATAGGAAAGATCTTATAAATTGAGAGTAGATAACTCCTAATTGCTTGCTCAAACACTTTCATTTTCATACAACGTATTTTCAAAACTTCTCACCTATTTTCAAAACTTTCATCTGGTATTTGAAGGGCATTATTCCCGGTGAAACTCTTCAGAGACCTATGTGACCTATTGTCCATCTTCACTTCTTCTATTTTCAAATCAACAAAGCATTTAAAAAAGTGAGCTAAGCAATTAAGAGCCCATGGATAACCATGGATACAAAGGGTGCTTAAAACCTTCCCTTTGTATAACCAACCCCCGAACCCAAAATCTGTCAAAAGGTCTTTCCTGTTCTTTTATGCCTTTCCTAAATGTTGGATAAAATAAAAGTCGGTGGCGACTCTTGCATAAAAAAAAATTAATAAAAAAAAAGAGAGCAAGGAGTCAGTTCGCAAAAAAACCGAGTTTACAGGTTGGCATGATGATGTATATGGTGGGTTAGATTGTATGTGATTCTCCATGGAAGTTGTGTGTAGAGATGTTAGGGTTTATGAACAAATGTGTAAATTTATGATTTGAAATGTGTTTTAATTGATGTTTGATGATGTTATGATGTTAGAGGATCCATAATAGGTGTTATAATTGTGTTTATAACATGTATCCTATTGTTGTTCGTGATGGTTGGTGTTTTCCAACTTGATTGGGTTGAGTTTAGGGGTTTTGGGATGGGTTTCGTATGCTGTTTTCTGTGTTTTAGGAGTTTCTGAAATCGCCAGTTCGCGCCGCGAACCTCTGTTGGCGCCGCGAACTGCTTGGCAGAAAGTTAGGAATTTTTGAATTCGCTCAGTTCGCGCCGCGAACCCTGTTGGCGCCGCGAACCCTGTTTTGCAGAACTTTTTCTAAACTTTGAAATGATGTAACTTTTGATTCGTAACTCCGTTTTAGGCGCCGTTTGAAGCGTTGGAAAGCTAACGCAATGAACTATACCATGATGCAGTAAAATGATCCATATGATATAGTTTCCTATTATGTTTATTAGGATTAAGTGATGAACTATGTTGTGTTAATATATGAAGTATGCTCTTTGCGATGAATTGACATAATTATGTTGTAGTATAACTTGATGTACGTTTTCTTATGATGATACAATGTTATTGAGATGATGATATTTAATTTCCTTATGATGAGATAATGATGTATGTGATGATATGCATAGTTGATAAAGATGTTGTATGCTATATGCGATTAATTGTGCGTATTTGATATGTATGAGTCGACGATGATGCCATGCGATGAATTAACACTATATATGAAGTTGAATATAACATATTATGATGATTACTTGAATTAAGAAATATTATGAATGTGTTGATGTGTTGGAAATATGATAAATTGTTGATGTTTATTATAACATGATGAATTTGTTGTTGTTGTTAACATGATGAATTTGTTGTCGTTGTCGCTAGTATGTGGAAATTGTTGTTGTTGTCGTAGGCCGTATGGTCAATGTTGATAAGTTTTATTGTGATGTATTGTGAGGTGAATTATTGTTGTATGATAATGCAACATAGTGACGTGATTGTGAAGTGATGCATTCTTATGAATGATGATGATTTTGTTGTTGTTGAAGTTCGACATTATATTGATAATGTTCGATGGTGATTTAGACGACGTTGTGACGTATTATTTATGTGGTTTGTATGGATGTTGTATTTATTGAGTCACATCCATTGAATAAAGAGACGGTGGCCTTAATGGCAAATAGCGACGGTGGCCTTGATGGCAAATAGCGACGGTGTGCCCAATGGCAAATTTTGAGACGGTGGGAGTTTTACTCCAAATGGTACCACATGCATTTGCATAAGTCGAGTCACATGTGAATTACATTTGAGTCTTATTTTATTATGTTTGTAGTGATGTGTTGACTTGATGATGAGATATTTATCGTGATGTGTTGGGATCTTACTTGTGAATTGCATATATTGTCATGGTTGATTGTTGACATTGTTGCCATTCCATAAGTTGATTATGTTATTTGAATTGTTGAGTCGATGACCTGTTGTTGTGACATGATGATAGTAGAATTGTGAATTTGGATATGTTGTCTTATCTGATTAATGATATTGTTGTCGTTTTGAAAGTTGTATTATATTGATAAGTTGTTTTGCGGTGAAACTTGTTGTAAGATGTTATGTGATGCGAAATGGTGAAATTATGTATGATCTATATCTCCTATATTATTTATCATGCATTCCTTTATATTTTAAGATATCTCACCCCTTTGCTGATATTTCCCCTACCATGGGAAATGAGCAGGTACTCAAGATTAGTCGTGGATGTTCGAGGTTATTGATGTGAAGTTTTTATGTTGCTTTATGGCTAGTCGAGTTGGTGTCTATTGCTCTGATACGTAGCACTCGGGGGGATTAGTCTTTATTACTTGATTGTTGTATTCTATGATTACATTTGTGATAAGTTGAATATAAAGATGTTTATAAGTTGAAATTGGAAGATGTTGGATAAGGTCTGGTTTGAATGCTATGTATCTGTGTTGATTGCAATATGAGTATGTTTGTTGGTTTAAGTCGAATTGTGACATCCCATCTTTGATGAATATTTTTAAATGCACTCTGATTTTCGTTTATAATTGCTGGGTAGATTTGGGGTGTTACAATAGTGGTATCAGAGCAGGTCGGTCTGTCCGGCCAGTGTTGTCTAATGTTGTTTATTCCTGTGTACGCAATGAGTGTGTGAAACACTATTGGTACTTGTTGTTCTTCTGATTGTTTGTCTGCAGGAGTTGGTTTGAAGCTAAGTGGGGGAGAAGCTATGCTTCTCGATTATGTTTCAGTTGTAGGATGTAGTATGCTGCTGAGGGCAACAGTGCAAGTGTTATTGGAGTTTCTTGTTTCCTAAATCGAAGATGATTTGGATTTAAAATTTTGTTGCTAATTAAGCGGAGCATCTTGAGGAAGAGGATGAGCAGGAATTTTTGATGTTCACTTCTCGAAGGATGAGGAGCTATGTAGAGGTTGTTGGTATGCAAGTATGGTGCAAGCTCCTGATGTGTCTGAAGGTAACTGTATGCAATGAGAATAAATTCTAGAAGATGGAATTTAGAAGGTGCGATATTCCAGTGCTGCTGATTAACTGTGAAGTTGTTGGTTGAGTAACCTCGCGTAAGATGTCGATGTTGGATCAGTGATTAAGTACAGTATTGTGGTAGACCTTGTTGTGGGATTCTTGGTAAGTGATTGAGACAGTGGTAGAAGCTATTGAAGTTGTTGAAACGTTTTGAAGCGCGAGTAAGAATTGGAAATGCGAAGAGATGAGAATGATTTCAATAATAAGAAGTGTTGATAATGGCATACATGAATTTTATTCTGATGTATTGTCATAGGTGCTTAAGGAAGTAGCTACAAGACGTCGGTGTTAGTTTTCCGGATGATTTTGGGAGATTAGTGAATTACGGAATCATATTGCTTCTGGTGATATGAGTACAAGTTGGAAAGGAACATTATTAATGTTGGTAATGATGGTTTATACTCCATTATGGTTGTCGGTTATCTATTGACAAATTGAGGACTTGATCTCCCTTAATCACTTGTTGATAGTAGACGAAATCGTGATTGGATGGCATAGATGTATCTTGCTAGCTTGATAGTGCATAAAGGGATGAATGTTACGTCGTGAAGATAGTTGTTCTCTAGTTGGTGGGAATTAACAGACAAGTATCCATGAATAGTTGAGAAGTAATGAACAAGTCGGAGAAGCTGGTTTATAGGTGAGATAACGTCGCAAAGTGAGGGATTGAGAATGTCAAGTGGACAACGATTTTGTGATGGATGTTTAAGTGTCGCGGGCGAAAAATCGTTTTGTTTCTCTTTTTGTGGGATGAGACACCTGATGCCTTCTTTGGGCTCGAGTGCTCATAAAAAATGATTTTTCTTTTGTACGGACCAAACTTTTTATTGTTTCCAAAAGAGGAAAAGGAAAAAAGTTGCAATAACCTAAAAGTGGGGGGAGATCTTGGGTAAGAGGGTTGGTTATACGAAGGGAAGGTATTAGCACCCAACGTATCTATAGTACTCTATAGGTTTCTTTGCTTTGTTTTTCATTCCATGTTATTGAGAGGTTCTTGTGAAATAGGTGGGACCTAAGGTGTTTGTTTGATTATGCTCGCAAAGATCATCGCGATCCTCTGCATACATATCCCTTAGAGGGAATCAGAGCATCTGTAGCTCGGGGTCTACGGGTGCTAAGGTTTGAATGGTTTTTTGTTTTGTTTATGCTCGCCAAGGATCGACCTTGTGCCTACGTATTCTCAAAGGGATGTTGAGAAAGTCAGAGCAATCGTAGTTCCCACTTATGCTAGTGGAAGCAAAGGAAAATAGACAAATGTCGTCTAAATGCTAGATGTATCTAATCTATATCATCACATACATCTGTTTGTTTTTGTTTGAAAATCTTTTCATTATAAGCCCGGGGCCATGCCACTTAGGGTGCTTAGAATGATAAAGATGTTTTTGTTTAACCAGCCTTGTGGCAAAAGTTTCAATGAAGTCAGCCTTGTGACAAAAACTTTGATTAATCAGCCAGCCTTGTGGCAAAAGTTTCAATGAAGTCAGCCTTGTGACAAAAACTTTGATTAATCATCCAGTACGGTGGCAAAACAGTTTGATTGATTAGCCAGCCTTGTGGCAAAAAGTTTGATTTTGATTGATTGATTGTTTGTGATGATATAGAAGAGATACTCCTAGCATAGAGATGAAAAATGTCTAATCTCCTAGGGTATTTGATTTGGATGTTGGGGGTGCTTATAAGAAGCCCGTGGGTCCTTGTACGAAGCCCAAGAGGAGGCTATCCGAGGGTCCTTGCATTGTAAGCCCAAGAGGAGGCTATGGGAGGGACAATCCAGGGTCCTTGCATTGTAAGCCCAAGAGGAGGCTATGGGAGGGTCACTCGTTTGTACAAAGCCCAAGGGGAGGCGTGGTATAGTTGGTTTGAGCTCTTAGAGCGATTTCACCGGGAAACCATACTCTATGTCATAACCTAAACTAGGGAGATTCTTTGCACGAAGCCCAATAGGAGGCTATGGGGAACCTAGTGTTGTACTAAGTTGAACAAGTATATAACACAATCACAAGTATGAACAAGTACGAACAAACATGAACAAGTACATGAACAAATATGAACAGTTATACATATATGACAAAGTGTGTGTATATAATGGAGTTTATGAAGGAAATATACCTGTAAGCATGATCCATTTGTATACACGGGGCTCGGGACTTATACTCGGGGAGAAGTCCACTTGAGTTTATTCAAAGCTATGTAAACAGGTATTTACAAAAGGGCTTGGGACTTATACCTACATGGAGGCCCATGGTATTTTTTGGGAAGATTTAAAGAAAACCTTCATTTTTTGATTTGTTATTCGAGGTTAAAAACCAAATTGATCGAGGTATGTACAAAAGTGGTGTATGTACAATGAAATACCTAATTTCATGTAAGGGAATGGGACTTATACCTACGTGGAGGCCCATGGTATATTGAAAAGTTTTGAAATTGTTTTGTTAACAGACGCGTCGTTTGAAAAACGGTTTGAAAGTTTGTTTTGAAAGAGTTTTCTGTACAAAGAAAAACTGTATAAAAGAAAAAAAAGAGTGGGTCTTATACTCTCTAATATTCGAGAGGCCCCTGTTTTATTTTCATAAAACAGGGTGGATGGTTTTGAAAATGAATTGATTACTGTTGTTTTAAAAACTGTTTGGAAGTAATTTGGAAAAAGTTTTCTGTTTAAAAAACTGTACAAAGAAAAAGAAAAGGGACTTATACTCTCTAATATTCGAGAGGCCCCACATCATTTTGAAAATCAATTGATCAATTAAAAAGATTTAATCAATAGTTTCAAAAAGAAATGGTTTATTGTCTTTGAAATGAATCGTGATCGCTTGTTTTAAAATGATTTTAATTTTGAAAGGAGTCAAATTAATCAAGATAAACAAAAAGATTGTCTTCAATTAACACTTAGATGATTAGGGTTTATTCAAAAAATATTTACAAGTGATTAGGTTAAAAATTAAATGAAAAAAAACAATATTTAAAGTATTAAAAATACTTAAAAATAAGTCATTTTAAACCTATTTAAAAATGTATCAAATAAATATTTTTTGATGATTTTTTTTTATATTCTTAAAATATATATATTAAATGAATAGTGTTTAAAAAATGAAGCAAAAATGAATTGATTTGGTTAGTTAAATGATTAATTAAAGTTGTGAAGAAAAATGAAAGAAAATAGGTGCTAAAAAATTGGTTTTGTCTCCACAAGGGTTTGAACCCACGCACCCACGCTTGCTAACCAAAACATGGACCAACTGAGCCACGCTTGTGGCTTGTTTATAATACGCTTCCAATGCATTATATTTTAAAACAAATATTTGAATTCTTGAACAAAAAAATGGCGCCAAGAACACATCCCTAACTTGATTTTGAATTTTCTGAAAACTGAGTTGTTTTGATCAATCAAAGGGTCTATCTCACTCGGTTTTTCACGAGGAACATGATGGTGCCCTCATAATTCATTTATTTTCACTCTAAGGGGGTTAATTTTGTGATGAACATGAAGAACCCTAAAACTGAAATTCAATGTGAAATCGTGTATGATCATGATATGATGCAATTGATTGAGGGTTATTATTCAATGATAGTGCAGAAACAAGATGGTAACTCAGTTTTTCATTTATGATGCATGTATGATAGAGTTTGAAGTTCATGAGTACTTACCTCAAAAACGACCAAGCTGGAGATTGAATTTTGCAAAGGAGGTGTTCCAGTTGTTGTTTCTTGATCTGGACAGCATCAATGGACCTTATGGAACATGTTTGAATGCTTGGAACAGTTTGAATTCACTTGAGCAAGGCCATGGAACCCGATCTGCAGAAGCTTCAAGTATGGATCGAGCTTGATGATTATGAGGTTACAGGTTGATGGTGAGTGTTTGGATAGTTCATATGAAGTATATGGATGGTGTTTGAAGTGTTAGTTTGGACAGAAATAGCCTGGAATTGATTTTGGCATGATAAGGCTTATTATGTGCATATATGGAAGTGAGGTGGTGATTTTGAGATTTGAGGTGTTTTGGGGTGTGTGAATGGATCAAACACATCCCATATGATGTTTGTGGCTTGTGAGAAGCATCACTTTGCTCAGAACTTGCAAGGTTTAGAGGTTGAGTTTTCTACCTCTTTGAAAACTATGAAACTTGTAATTCAAGAAAGAAAGAGAAAACCTATGCTTTGTGAGGTTTTGGTGTGAATTGAAGAGTGGAAATGACCTCTATTTATAGGCCAAGAGTTCTGAACTCAGAACTTTGCAACTTGCTTCAAGTGATGATTTGGCATTTGGAGATAGAAAGGAATCTTACCATTTAATGCATATGGTTAAAGTAACTAAACCATGGTTATTTTGGCCAAGCTTCTTATCTCTTTCCATTATGATCTCAAATCAGAAAATATCATTCAATCATTGCTTTGGTGTGTCATTGCTTGAATTATAGGCCATATAGTATTGAACTTAGTGAAAATGGCTTGTAATTTCATGCATAATGACCTCTAATTGCAAAATTCAAAACCATGGCTACACTCCATATTTTTTCATGCTCTTGGACATTTTGGAAAGCTCATGTTACACACTTCAAAACCCTAGTTGAAAGTTTCTTCAAGACCTTTAAGGAAATGGGTGAAAAAGATCCATGAACTTTGAAGAAAATGAAGTTTTAAGTGAAATTTTCAAAAAGTACCAACTTTGAAGCTCCATATCTCTTAAATGGTTGATCTTATGGAAAAAATTTATATGTGTCAAAGTTGTTTATTGGATCAAAATCTACAACTTTCATGTTGGAAGTTTTTTTCAGTTTGTAGGTGAAATTTTGAGTTATTCCCTTCCAAAGTTTGGAAAAAACCATGAAAAACACTTAGAAAAATTTTCTAAGTATGAAAGTCAAACTTTTGACTTTTTGATTCTTGATTGATTTTCTTGATTTTTCTTGATCAAATGACTTCATATATCATATATTGATGATTCAAAACTTCAAAAGTCATGGTTGACCAAAATTCCCCAAAAGTCAATGGTGATCTTGTACAGTTGACTTTCTCAGACGAATCGCGTTTTTGGAGATTTCAAGTGAACCAAGATATCCTCTTCAAAGCAATGGTATGAATGGATAATATTGAGGCATTAGAGGATATTGAACCATAGTTTGAGTTGTGGCCCCATGTCCTGATTAAAAAGTCAGTTGTTCAGATGAATTAGGTCAAAAACCCTAATTGTCGACCAGGTGAAATTGATGACTGTGGATCTTGAATTGAGATGTAATTTCCATTGGATATTGTCATAGGGATTATTTGAGGATGATTGAAACCTTTGATTGACTTCCTGGGGATTTTTAGGGTTTCCCAAATGTGATCCCTGATTTCAGTCCCTGATAGTTCAAAACCCTGATCTGAGGATTTGTCTGATCAATCTTTGTGTAAGAGATGTCTTGAGCTAATGGATTAGGTCAAAATGATGTACTTGGGGTCTTGAGGTCATGTCCCAAGTCATTAGGTCAAATCTTGAGCAAAAGTCAAGAGTATGCTATCTTCAGTCAAAACCCTAATTCAGTCGATTCAGAGCCTTTGAGCTTGCTGAAATGAATCTCTGAGGACCAAATGTTGATTGTTGATGAAGATGATTCATTTGAGACGAAGGGAGAACAAAACCCTAATTGATTATTGCTTGTACTGATGAGTGATTTCCTGATTAAATCCTGCTGAGTCACAAGTAGCAAACACAAACTATGCAATTTGTTAGAGATGCAAATGATGCATATGCAAATGATATGAGGTGATATCTTAGGTCAAAAATTGGGGTATGACAGATGCCCCTATTTAAGTTTCTTCAACCTGAGACATGAAGATTGAAAATCTTTATTTTGATAGGGTGGAAGAGACTTAAATATCAGAAGACGCGAATTTTGGACCTAAGATACCAAAATCGCGAATGATGCAAGGACGTCTTTACCGAGGGAATATCAAGAACTGACTCCGCTGGGGAAAAGAGGTTAGGAAGGATGTCTCAATCCGTTTTAGGAAGAGAATCCGTTTTTTCGAGAAAGCAAGTGTATGCTTCACCTGGGAATGATAGCTTTGTAAGAAAAGCTTACCTATCGACATTATCGACTATCAGCATGGGGATAGACTTGTTTAATAATGCGAAGGTGAGAGGTATGAAACTGTATTATCGACTATCAGCATGGTGATAGACTTGACATGGTAAAAAGAGTTTCAAAGGTTCGGTTAATATTACCGACTATCAGCATTGTGATAGACATGTTAATAATATAACCAGAACAAAAGGGTTACCGACTACCAGCCTCGTGATAGTGGTTTTGAAGACATGATCAATTATCAGCCGGGTGATAAAATGATTCTGGAGACTTTGTTAGGGGAATTACTGGTTATTCAGCCTTGTGAACAGTAATAAGGCCCTAATTGTCAAATGGTCTTCATGATTGATTTCCTTGAGAGGAAAAAGCTTTTGAAAGAGACATAAGCTGCTCAGATGACGAGGCTATTGCTTATTGTCTATTTTTTCACGACTCTGTTTGAGGAATCGGAATTTGAATCTCTGGTAAAGACAGGGTTCTAACCAAGAATGAATTGGAAAGAAACGGTCAAACAAGACTTTGTACCCAATGAGGAATGAACTCGAATGGGTATTTTCTCCTTCGTTTTAAGAGGAGAAACTAAAGCAACCTTCTTCCACGAGGAATGATCTCAGTGGGGAACTGGAGAAAGAATATGTTCTTTTCTGCTTATGGGTGACAACCTACTGGAGAGATGACACGCCCGTACCTGTTTCGTTTTTTTTTCTTTTTCTTTTTTTTCTCTTTTCTTTTTTTTTTCTACTTTTTTGGGATAGATATATCCTGAACAAGCGATTATTGAAAAATGCAAGAATGCATAAATGATGCAAATATGTATGAATGATGAATGTCATGAATGTAGCATGCATACTGACAATACTGACAGACAAAGAAGTATACTGGAGAGGGACCGACGTCACAATACAACCAGATACTTGGCAAATGTTCTTCAACACGGTGTAGATAACACAGGTGATGAATGGTGTTGCATGTTTTAAACTTCTCTGGGGAAGATGAGCATCTTTTCTCATTGAGATGAAAGAACCTCCTCACTGGAGATGGAAAATCTTCTTCACTGGGGATAAAAGAGCTTCTTTACTGGGGATAAAAGAGCTTCTTCACTGGGGATAAAAGAGCTTCTTCACTGGGGATAGAAGAGCTTCTTGTCATAATCTTTGATTCATCCTATGGAGATAGTTGTTGATGTTCCTTCTGTTGTTCACGACTCAAAGGAAAATTTCGCTTTTATTTTGAAAAAGAAAAGTAAATTCATTTAAAACTTATTTTTTTCTTTTTCTTTCAAAAATGAATAACATAATTAAAGCGTCATTTTGCAAGCTAAAAGAAATTAGAGATTGCAAACAAATGGGCACAAGGCTCAAATTTATTTAATAGGATGGAAATCAGCTAAAGGCGTGATTCCATGGAGTATTTACAAAAGTTGGAAATGGTAATTATGCGGAAAAGGATACATTGAAAGCAATAACCACTATTCCCTAACAACTCTGAGTTCCAACTGTGCTTGTCGCTTCAGATTGGCGATGATTTGTTTGAAGATCCTTTGATGAAAAGACTCCTCAGGTGACGAGGTATGGACTGACGCAGTTACTTTGTCATTATTCCTTAATTTTTGCCTAGATTGCCCTTTCAGGTTTTCAATCTACCAGGATGAATTTTTTTCTGTTTATTGTCTCTAATTTTTGCCTGGACCTCCCTTTCAGGTTTTCAGTCCACCGAGACGCTCATTTTTGCCTAAGTCGCCCTTTGCGGGTTTTCGACTTACCGAGCTGTTCTTTTGTATTTTTTAGACAAAGTATTTCTTGACTGCATCAGCATTCACAGGATGTGGGAGTTCATCACCATCCATGGTTGTAAGAATCATGGCGCCGCCAGAAAATGTTCTTTTGACAACATACGGGCCTTCGTAATTAGGAGACCATTTGCCCCTAGAGTCTGGTTGAAAAGACAAGATCTTTTTAAGCACGAGGTCGCCTTCTTGAAATTCACGAGGTCGAACCTTTTTGTTGAAGGCTTGTTTCATCCTTGCTTGGTATAACTGTCCATGGCATAGAGCAGTCATACGTTTTTCTTCGATTAAGTTCAACTGATCGTATCTGTTTTGACACCATTCAGCCTCTGATAACTTAGTCTCCATGAGGACTCTCATTGATGGTATTTCAACTTCTACGGGGAGCACAGCTTCCATGCCGTATACTAGAGAAAAGGGAGTTGCCCCTGTTGAAGTACGCACTGAGGTACGATACCCATGTAAAGCAAATGGCAGCATTTCATGCCAGTCTTTGTAAGTGACGACCATTTTCTGGACGATCTTCTTAATGTTCTTGTTGGCGGCTTCAACGGCGCCGTTCATTTTTGGTCTGTAAGGAGAAGAGTTATGATGCTCAATCTTGAATTCCTCACATAATTCTTTCATCATTTTGTTGTTCAAGTTTGAACCATTGTCAGTAATGATCTTGCTGGGAACACCATATCGGCAAATGATGTTATTCTTGATAAACCTCACAACCACTTGTCTTGTAACATTGGCGTAAGATGCTGCTTCGACCCATTTGGTGAAGTAATCAATTTCTACTAAGATGAAACGATGACCGTTTGAAGCTTTTGGTTCGATCATTCCAATCATGTCGATACCCCACATGGAAAAAGGCCATGGAGATGAGAGAACGTTGAGTAGAGTCGGTGGCACATGGATCTTATCTGCGTAGATCTGGCACTTGTGACATCTCTTCACGTGTTTGTAACAGTCAGATTCCATTGTCAACCAATAGTATCCTGCTCTTAAGATCTTTTTGGACATCGCATGCCCATTTGAATGAGTTCCAAAGGACCCTTCATGCACTTCATGCATTAACATGTCTGCTTCGTGTCTATCCACGCATCTGAGCAAAACCATGTCGAAGTTTCTTTTGTATAGCACATCTCCGTTCAGGAAGAAACTGCCAGAAAGCCTCCTTAGAGTTTTCTTATCTTTGTTTGATGCCCCAAGCGGGTACTCTTTGAGTTTGAAGGAAGCGTTTGATGTCGTGGAACCACGGTTTATCATCGATGACGGCTTCGGTTGCAAACACATAGGCGGGCCTTTCAAGGCGCGTGATTCTGACTTTAGGCACATCATTCCAGTGACTGACTTTGAACATGGAAGATAGAGTAGCCAAGGCGTCTGCCATTCGATTCTGATCTCGAGGTATATGATGTAATTCAACCTTGTTGAAGAAAGTCAACAGACGTCTTGCATAATCTCTGTAAGGAATCAAGCCAGGGTGGTAAGTTTCCCACTTGTCTTTGATTTGGTTGATCACGAGGGCTGAATCTCCATATACGTCGAGGATCTTGATCCTTAAGTCAATGGCTTCTTCGAGACCCATGATACAAGCTTCATATTCTGCGATGTTGTTGGTACAATCAAATAGCAGTCTGGCGGAGAACGGGATATGAGTACCCTTGGGAGTGACGATGATTGCCCCAATTCCATTGCCAAAAGCGTTTACTGCTCCATCAAAAATTAGGCCCCATCTTGATCCAGGCTCAGGACCTTCTTCGGGTAATGGTTCGTCACAATCTTTCATCTTCAAGTACAAGACATCTTCGTCAGGAAAGTCGAACTTGAGAGATTGATATTCATTAATTGGTTGATGCGCCAAGTGATCGGCGAGAATGCTTCCTTTGACCGCTTTTTGAGCACGGTACTCAATGTCATACTCAGATAACAGCATTTGCCATCGGGCAATCCTTCCTGTTAAGGCAGGCTTTTCAAAGACATACTTGATCGGATCCATTTTGGAGATTAACCAAGTAGTATTGTTGATCATGTATTGGCGGAGACGTTTTGAAGCCCAAGCCAAAGCACAACACGTTTTTTCGAGCATGGAGTAACGAGACTCACAGTCTGTGAATTTCTTACTCAGGTAATAGATGGCATGCTCCTTCTTACCGGTTTCATCTTGTTGTCCAAGCATACAACCCATGGATTCTTCCAACACAGTAAGGTACATGATTAGTGGTCTTCCTTCAACTGGAGGAATCAATATTGGTGGTTCTAACAGGTACTCTTTGATACTGTCGAACGCTTTCTGGCAATCTTCAGTCCATACAACCCCTTGATCTTTGCGGAGAAGCTTGAAAATTGGCCCACAAGTAGCAGTCATCTGAGAGATAAATCTGGAGATATAGTTCAATCGTCCGAGAAATCCTCTTACTTGCTTTTCAGTCTTCGGTGCAGGCATCTCTTGAATACCTCTGACTTTGTCGGGATCTACTTCGATACCTCTTTGGCTGACAATGAAACCCAAGAGTTTTCCAGATCTAACCCCAAAAGTACATTTGTTAGGATTCAAGCGAAGCTGATATTTCCTTAGTCGTTGAAACAACTTCAAAAGGTATTCAATATGTTCTTCTTCTGTGCTGGACTTGGCTATCATGTCGTCCACATAAACTTCAATTTCTTTATGCATCATGTCATGAAAGAGAGTAGTCATTGCCCTTTGGTAAGTTGCGCCGGCATTCTTCAATCCAAACGGCATCACTTTGTAGCAAAAGGTACCCCATGGGGTGATGAAAGATGTCTTCTCCATGTCTTCGGGAGCCATCTTGATCTGATTATAACCGGAGAACCCGTCCATGAAGGAAAAGACGTTGAACTTAGCAGTGTTATCAACCAGCATGTCAATATGTGGTAATGGAAAGTCATCTTTTGGACTGGCCTTGTTTAAGTCACGGTAGTCAACACACATTCTGACTTTGCCATCTTTCTTCGGAACTGGCACTATGTTGGCCAACCATTGAGGATACTCCGAGGTGACAAGAAAACCTGCGTCGAGCTGTTTTTGAACTTCCACTTTGATCTTGTTAGCCATATCAGGGTGAGTCCTTCGCAATTTCTGCTTAACTGGCGAACATTCTGGCTTCAATGGCAAGTAATGCTGAACAATATTGGTATCCAACCCAGGCATGTCTTGGTAGGACCAGGCAAACACGTCAACATATTCTTCGAGAAGGTCTGTCAACTTACTCTTGACATCAGCATCAAGCAGCGATCCAATGGTCACTTCTTTTTTGTCTTCTTCAGAACCCAAGTTTATCTTTTCTAAAGGCTCTTTGTGAGGCAGAATGGCTCTTTCCTCGTGCTTAAGTAATCGAGAGATCTCGTCCGGGATCTCTTCTTCTTCCTCTTCTTCGGCTTCGAACACAGGAAACTCAAAGTTGGGAGAAGGCATAGGGTTATTGCATTCAATGGGTTTATCGATAGTGAATCTGCACATGTGATTTATATCTATTTCAGAAAATTTATAAATGCAGGAGTGTATGCAGATTTTTTTGAAAAAGTTTTTTTTTTTATTTCGGTTTTTTAGGATTACCATTTCCAGAAAAAAGCAAAAATAAAACATACAATGTAGGGAATTCAAAATGACACTTTATTTATGATTCATTTTTGAAACAAAGCCCTAAACACAAACTCTTTTGTCTTGGGCAGGACAAAGAGGGAAACTTTTAAAACAAAGCCCTATACACAAAGTTATTTGGGCGGAACATTTAAAAACAAAGCCCTATAAAACATCTCTCTGCTTTGGGCAAGGCAGGAGGTCAAAATAACAGCGAGGTGATTACTTTGAGCGGCGAACAACATTCGGAACGTCGACAGCTTTCCAGTAACAACGAACTCCTTTGTGTATTATGTATTCAGGAAAATTCTCCCCAGAATTATCTTCAGTATTGACATTGACCGCTGGTCGGGCAGGATTTGAAAGTCCTGGTTTGTCACCCTTGTTCTTTGTAGAGTTGAAACGGTCTTCTTCTACTTCTTGAAGAGCATAAGACGAGTCACAATCTTCAGAATTTTCAGGATGTATTTCCCAGTCTTCAGGATGAAGAGACTCATTGTCAGCGACACTTTCCGAGTCAGCTGCGGGACCATCTTCCCCTTCATCTTCAAAAATGGCATTTATGTGATGGTAACCATCTTCAGGATTGTTAACCTTGGTAGATGCATTGAATCCGAAATCTCCAGTAATTTCAGGTTGCTGAGAAAATTGACAAGGCTGATAAGCCTCTCCTGGTTGACTATTGCATTCAAAGGAATCTCCCCATCCAGTTGGTTGGATATCCTCAATCGCAATCTTGTAACTTTCAGGTGCAGAATATTTCACCATATAATCAAATTTTCCACTTGGTTGTCCCAAGGTGTCCCAAACCTCTGCAGGAATAGGCGGAATTTCTTTAGCACTTGTTTTCTCTGAAGGAGGATATGGTTCTTCCTGAGATATATATCCCGAGTCATTGAGATAACATTTCCATTCTTCTTCAGGATCAGGTAGACCTTCTTCGATGCATTCTTCGATAAGGACATTAACCTCTTGAGGAATTGGGTTAAGGAATCCTCCACTGATGAATGTTTCTTTGATCGGTCGAAGGGTTTCATCCTTCTTGGTGCAGTTTGAGAATGTTGGTGAACATCCGAGACCTGCTCTAGTTTCATTCTTGGTCGGGATCACAACTTGCCCCCAGCCAGTGGTAGTTCCATCTTTCACTACTTTCACTGCCTCTTTGTAAGAAGAGATTGATGCTTTCTTTTTGGAAGATTCGTCTTCTAAAGAGAGACCTTGAAACGGAGTTCCTTCCACATCATCAGCACTGATGAAAGAGAAATTGGATAAATGGCTCACCATCAAGGCTTGTTCTCCACTTATTGTTACCAATTTTCCATTTGTTACAAATTTTAACTTTTGATGGAGTGTAGAAGTTACTGCCCCTGCTTCATGGATCCATGGTCGTCCTAACAGACAGCTATAAGCAGCTTGAATGTCCATGACCTGGAAAGTGATTTGGAATGTATGTGGACCAATTGTCATGGGAAGGTTGACTTCGCCGATAACAGATTTTCGCGATCCATCAAATGCTTTGACTACTACACCACTGAATTTCATAGGCATCCCTTGGTAAGACAAGCGAGCAAGAGTCGTCTTTGGCATCACATTCAAGGAAGATCCGGTGTCCACCAGTACATTGGACAAAGAGTCTGACTGACAGTTCATAGAAATGTGCAAAGCAAGATTGTGATTTTTACCCTCCTCGGGGAGTTCTTCATCACAAAAGCTTAAATTGTTGCAAGCTGTTATGTTGGCTATTATCCCATCAAAGTGATCAACAGTCACATCATGATCTACAAAAGCTTGATCTAAGACCTTCATCAGGGCTTCCCTGTGGGCTTCTGAATTCAACAGCAATGAAAGTATTGAGATTTTTGAAGGAGTCTGCATAAGCTGATCCACAATCTTATATTCACTTCTTTTGATGAGCTTCAAAATTTCATCAAAGTCAGGATTGACATTGGTTCCACTGGATTGACCAACATCAGTGTTCGTATTACTGACAGGAGTTTCCACAGGATTCCCCACTGGTGTACCAACAGGATTTTGCCCAGTTGCAGGAGTAACAGGATGCTTTGGAGGTAGTGGAGTATACACACGTCCACTTCTTGTTACTCGACTCACATCGGCTATATTCACGATAGATGAAAGAGTAGGTAAAGGAACTTCTTGTCCATCCTTTATCATTGTGGCGTTGTAGTTGTATGGAACTGCCTTGTCAGAGTCATAAGGAACAGATCTAGGTAGACAAATGATCAAAGGAGTAACAGGAACCTTTGGCTTGTTGTAAGTAACTTCCATGCGCTCAGGCATGTTGAAATGAGGAACGATGACGTTAACTGTAGGCATTTCCGAGTTGATATCTGAGACTAAAAGCTCATGCGGATAACATCCTATCATGTTAACTTCATTTTCATCCCTATTTCGGTAGATCTGAATAGTACCATTATCCAACAGCACTTGGAGATCTCTTCTCACAATCGAACATCCATGAGGATCTACACAACATATGCTACAGGAACCATATTGATGCTGGCGAAAACTCGGCCCTCGACAGAGAGTGGCGTGCATTTGTACCAAATCGGCTCTTGAGTAATTGATATTATAGACTCGGTACGGACCAAGACATCCATACACCATGTTTACAACATGCCCTCCATGATTGGGCAGCGGATTTGCTTGCACATTCGGATTCAAATTTCTGAAAGAGAGGAGATTAGACCTAACCAACCTCTGAACTTCATATTTCAAAGCTATGCAATGCTCAAGATCATGGCCAGGTGCTCCTTGATGATAAGGGCATGAGACCTCAGCTTTGTACCACCATGGGAGTTTCTCAGGTACTGGTGGTGGTGCTTTAGTTTGAACAAGACCTCTTTCAATCAAAGCAGGGTACAACTCTGTGTAGGTCATTGGAATCGGATCAAACTGTGGAGCTCTTTGTACACGATTCTGATTATTGTTAAACTGCTGAGCCTGTGGTCGAGGCTGTTGTTGAAACTGCGGGGTAAATCCCGGATTCGGTGTTGTATTAACGGCTGGTGCAATAGCAGCAACCTGTCGTTGACGATTGACATTTCCTCTTGGCCTCCCTTGGGATACCATGTCAACACTTTGTTCTTTCTTCTTTGGGAAACCACTTCCAAACTTTTTGGTTCCACTCGAAGATCCACCTTCTTTAGTCAGACGTCCGGTTCGGACTCCTTCTTCTAGACGCATCCCCATGTTTACCATTTCGGTGAAATCACTTGGAGCACTAGCAATCATGCGTTCATAATAAAACGGACTGAGAGTATTCAAGAAGATCTTTGTCATCTCTTTCTCTTTTAACGGTGGATTAATCTGAGCAGCAGTTTCTCTCCTTCGTTGGGCATACTCTTTTAAAGCTTCATGGTCTTTCTGAGCCATGGATCGGAGCTGATCTCTGTCTGGAGCCATATCCGAGTTATACTTGTATTGTCGGACAAAGGCCTCACCTAGGTCATTGAATGTTCGAATATTAGTGCTATCCAAGCCTGTGTACCACTTCAGTGCGGCACCAGTCAAACTGTCTTGAAAGTAATGGATAAGCAACTGATGATTATCTGCATAAGTAGACATCTTTCTGGCATACATCACAAGATGGCTTTGTGGACAAGAACTACCTTTGTACTTCTCAAAGTCTGGGACCTTGAATTTAGCAGGTATCTGTACACTGGGAACCAAACATAGCTCCTGGGCATTCTTTCCAAACAAATCTTTCCCACGGATAGCCTTAACTTCCAATTGCATCTTGTTGAATTGTTCTTGGAGATCTCCTACAAGGCTTCGCTGATTTGTGCTATCACCCTGATCATGATAAATCTCATTGTCTCCGTAAGGAACAGTGTGAACCGTAGGGGTCGGAACTGTCATAGTGGGTTGAGAAAGTGCCATAGTGATTTGGGAAAAAGTTACCCCTGAATGTGGAATAAACGCCGAACCTTGTGCAGCAGGCGCTTCAGTTGTGGATGTTTGAACCCCAGAGAAATTATGGCGGAATCCTGTACCAAAACTGAAAGGCGTGCCCCAACCTTCCGGCATGGAGAAAGGTGGAATGCCGAATGCAACTGTAGAAACTGGAGTAGTGACTTCAGATGTTACCGTCGCTTGACTGTTGGGCGGCGGCGGCTGATTCTGTGCAGCCATCAAGGAGTCAACCAGAGTAATGAGACTTTCCAACTTTTCCTGAAGAGTGGTCACTGTACCACGGAGCTCAATATTCTCTTGTTCAGAGTGTTCCATTACTCTTCTTCTGCTTGAACGAGTATTATATCTGTGATCTGATTGCGAGCGCGGTCGAGAAACTTTGAGACGCGACAGCTTGACGATCTATTGGAGAAAGATCCAAAAGCTGAGACTCTATACAACAGACTCGATATGCAGAATGATGTATGCAAAAAGAAATTTATGATTTTTCCAAATATTTTAAAGGTTACTTTCTTGCAAACATTTGAACACAAACAAATCTTTTATTCATTCATTTTTTTTTATTTTTTTTTATTTTTTTTTATTGCAATAATGGGAAATGTTACAACATTGGAGCGTAGCTCCTTACAAAGGCAAATGATAAAAATAAAAAAAACTAAACAAATCCTAAGCATCTTCATCAGACGAAGAACCAAATGCATTGTGCAGCTTGAGCTTCATGATTTATTTCCCATAGTGAGCTTTCAATTCGGCCTTTTCAGCTCTCAGCTTGTCAACAACGTTCTTCCAATCATCAGGAGTCGGAGCGTTGCTTGTCGAGCCTTCCATATTTTTCTTGCTTTCTCTGATGTATCTCTTGATTGCAGCGTCTTTCTGGCGAATCTTCTCATCTTTACTCACGAGCCATCCATCTTGACAGTAGAGTGTTTCTTCGTGATCTTTCACTCTTTTCTTCAACTTTCTATTTTCCATCTCAGTGCTACGAAACTTTTCTTCCCAAGCATCTTTTTCTATCCTCATCTTAGCCAAAGTGTCTTGGTATTCCTCCATAGTGGGAATGTTGGGTCGTTGAGATACTGCAGGAAACATGGGTTTTTCATAAGAATAAGGCATTTGGAACTCCTTAGCTCTTTTCTTTACCCAGCAGGTGTAGGCGTCCATGGCAATGCAATTTCTTTCCTCACCTTTTTCTTTCCATCGGACGTCGTACCAAGCTCTCACCATTCTCGCTTTCAACCTTTTAGGATTATCCCCTTCTCGGTAAAAGTATCCTTCCACTGAGGGACCAACAGGTTTAACTGAATTTGCATACCCGAGTTGTCGTCGGGCTAGGACCGGGTTATAGTTAATTCCTCCTTGTGTACCAATGAGGGGTACGTTGGCGAATTCTCCACAACTATCAATGGTTTCTGTACCACAGCGAGCCAAGGTATACCAATGAATATCATTATTAGTAAGAGACATAAGTCTTCGAGGCCAACGCAAACCTTCTCGGTTTTCCGTGAAAATAGGAGACTCAGGTAAGTGTGAAACAATCCATTTGAACAACAAAGGTGCACAACATACAATGATTCCACCGCCTTGGCGATTCCTATGATGGACAGAGAAATACATGTCACCAAGTAAAGTCGGAACAGGATTTCCAATCAGAAAGATCTTTATGGCATTGATATCAACAAAGTTGTCGACATTGGGAAACAGAACCAACCCATAGATGAGCAAGGCTAGTATAGCTTCAAAAGCTATCATGCTACCAGTTTCGATGAAATCAAAGGCTTTCTTTATTAGGAAGTGTGAGGTTAAACCCGAGAGGTTTCCTTTGGTAGTCCAATTACTCTCTACTTCAGACTTTTTCATGTGGATACTTGCTGCAATGACGTGTGACTTAGGAATGGCTTCCAAACCATTGAAAGGTATTTTGTCAGACACAGGAATACCTAAAAGATTGGCATATTCTTCCAAGGTCGGTACCAACTGGTAGTCTGGAAAGGTAAAACAACGGTAGACGGGATCATAGAACTGAACCAGAGTTTTGAGAAGTCCTTCATCAACATGAGTGTTCAAAATAGGCAAAAGCTTTCCATAACTTTTCCTAAAATTAGAAGGATCTTGTACAAAAGATGCTAACTCTATCAGTCTTTCTACATCAGGCGCTTTGAAACCGTACTTTTTGGTATACCTTTTTTCCATAACTTAATCCTATAATGTTTGCAAAGAAAATTCTCTAAAATTTTTTTTTGGAAAAATCATGTTTTTTTTTTTTATGGAAAAAGATGGGTTTTTTGCATGGATGTATGAATGCATGGATGCCACATATTCAAACATGGTAAAGCGAACATGGTAGCGCAAACATGGTAACATGGTACTACAAACATGGTATACAAACATGGTAACGCAAACATGGTAACGCATAGGTTCAGAGGTCCAGAGTCACGAGCATGAGGTCAGAGAACCAAAAATGGGATAGTTCTAGTTAATCACCTGCACAACATGTTCTACTGATATGTCAGAGTCTACATTTTTCTTTCGGATATTACCGGCCTTCCACAATTAAACTCATGAGCCAGTAATATTCTCAAGAAAAACTCGTCTGAGTGTGGTTCTCCGCATGACAACTAATCCAAGTCTTCACCTGAATAGTTTCTGCACCACAACCTAATAAGGCCAGGATGGGTTGGGGTTCTACGGTCTCTCAGCTTATACAGTTCAATGAAAGTAATAATGTCTTCGCTACGAAACATGCTAAACATATATTACCAACAAGGAACCTCCACTGAGCGGAAGGATTCTCACGTGCGCCTGCACATGACTATACCCTCCACCTAATTTCTTATGTGTACTTAATCCGGGTTAGGATTTGTCCATAATGTATCACTTGTAACAGAACCACACAAGTAACAGAACCAGAACCACATTTAACAAAAAATAAAGCAAATAGAATTAACCCTTCCTTTGGAAACAATAAAAAGATGGTCCCCAGTGAAGTCGCCATTTTTCTGTCGCGGGCGAAAAATCGTTTTGTTCCTCTTTTTGTGGGATGAGACACCTGATGCCTTCTTTGGGCTCGAGTGCTCATAAAAAATGATTTTTCTTTTGTACGGACCAAACTTTTTATTGTTCCAAAAGAGGAAAAGGAAAAAAGTTGCAATAACCTAAAAGTGGGGGGAGATCTTGGGTAAGAGGGTTGGTTATACGAAGGGAAGGTATTAGCACCCAACGTATCTATAGTACTCTATACGTTTCTTTGCTTTGTTTTTCATTCCATGTTATTGAGAGGTTCTTGTGAAATAGGTGGGACCTAAGGTGTTTGTTTGATTATGCTCGCAAAGATCATCGCGATCCTCTGCATACATATCCCTTAGAGGGAATCAGAGCATCTGTAGCTCGGGGTCTACGGGTGCTAAGGTTTGAATGGTTTTTTGTTTTGTTTATGCTCGCCAAGGATCGACCTTGTGCCTACGTATTCTCAAAGGGATGTTGAGAAAGTCAGAGCAATCGTAGTTCCCACTTATGCTAGTGGAAGCAAAGGAAAATAGACAAATGTCGTCTAAATGCTAGATGTATCTAATCTATATCATCACATACATCTGTTTGTTTTTGTTTGAAAATCTTTTCATTATAAGCCCGGGGCCATGCCACTTAGGGTGCTTAGAATGATAAAGATGTTTTTGTTTAACCAGCCTTGTGGCAAAAGTTTCAATGAAGTCAGCCTTGTGACAAAAACTTTGATTAATCAGCCAGCCTTGTGGCAAAAGTTTCAATGAAGTCAGCCTTGTGACAAAAACTTTGATTAATCATCCAGTACGGTAGCAAAACAGTTTGATTGATTAGCCAGCCTTGTGGCAAAAAGTTTGATTTTGATTGATTGATTGTTTGTGATGATATAGAAGAGATACTCCTAGCATAGAGATGAAAAATGTCTAATCTCCTAGGGTATTTGATTTGGATGTTGGGGGTGCTTATAAGAAGCCTGTGGGTCCTTGTACGAAGCCCAAGAGGAGGCTATCCGAGGGTCCTTGCATTGTAAGCCCAAGAGGAGGCTATGGGAGGGACAATCCAGGGTCCTTGCATTGTAAGCCCAAGAGGAGGCTATGGGAGGGTCACTCGTTTGTACAAAGCCCAAGGGGAGGCGTGGTATAGTTGGTTTGAGCTCTTAGAGCGATTTCACCGGGAAACCATACTCTATGTCCTAACCTAAACTAGGGAGATTCTTTGCACGAAGCCCAATAGGAGGCTATGGGGAACCTAGTGTTGTACTAAGTTGAACAAGTATATAACACAATCACAAGTATGAACAAGTACGAACAAACATGAACAAGTACATGAACAAATATGAACAGTTATACATATATGACAAAGTGTGTGTATATAATGGAGTTTATGAAGGAAATATACCTGTAAGCATGATCCATTTGTATACACGGGGCTCGAGACTTATACTCGGGGAGAAGTCCACTTGAGTTTATTCAAAGCTATGTAAACAGGTATTTACAAAAGGGCTTGGGACTTATACCTACATGGAGGCCCATGGTATTTTTTGGGAAGATTTAAAGAAAACCTTCATTTTTTGATTTGTTATTCGAGGTTAAAAACCAAATTGATCGAGGTATGTACAAAAGTGGTGTATGTACAATGAAATACCTAATTTCATGTAAGGGAATGAGACTTATACCTACGTGGAGGCCCATGGTATATTGAAAAGTTTTGAAATTGTTTTGTTAACAGACGCGTCGTTTGAAAAACGGTTTGAAAGTTTGTTTTGAAAGAGTTTTCTGTACAAAGAAAAACTGTATAATGATAACACGATTTTATATCGTATATTTAGCCTAAAATCCATAGATATTTATAGCATTTTCCATTTATTATGTCAATTTATTATGATATTACGCGTGTATTTGCTTTGTTTCAGGTTTTACACTTCAATTCCGACTATTTGCGAAAAGGAAAGAAAATCGAGCTTAAATGACCAATATTTATGCTTAAAAGACGAAAAGGGGTGCTGAAACTAAAGAGGGGTGCAATTAGGACCCAAAAGGCCCAAAAGAGACGAACCAGCCCACAAAGGAACAAAAATTGCGTGGCCCAAACCTGCCCAGCAAGTGGAGACGCACGTCTCCACATCCTCTATGCCACGTCAGCAAAGGGAGACGCACGTCTCCATGTTCCTACATCTTCTCCACTTGAGACGCACGTCTCAAGTCACGTACCCAGTCTCCCTGAAGAATAGGAGACGCACGTCTCCAAGTCCCGGTCTGCAAAAAGTCCCGTTTTTCACGCAAAGCAACTGCA
>NC_081182.1:193201561-193299660 GCF_029867415.1 Vicia villosa | reverse complement strand
ACTTTGACAAAAAATTTCATTTTTGACTGTCTGTTGACTTTTTTGGTCAAACGGGTCGTCTGTTGACTGTTTGAGCTGCTGACGGTGCGTCTGAGTGAATTGAAGTTTGAAAATTTGTATGATGGTACTTTGAGATATATGGATGTGTATGAAATCCATTTGAGCTCTCAAAAACTTGTTGCTCCTGTAAAAACAAGAAAAACCCTGATTAGGGACTGTTTGTGTAGGAGACAGTTAAGCGTACCTGATTTTTGTGCAGTGTTGAGTCTCTGCTAATCGCGTGATATTCAGAAGACTTCTAGAACAAAAATCTTGGAATTTTGAATTGTGAAAGATTGATTTGATTGATGGTACAAAACACTGAGAATTGTACTGCCAGCAGTTTGGCTGTCAACTGACTGTTCAGGTATTGATGTAGCAGTTAGAGTGAAAAATCAACAGTCAAAGTTAATTTTCTTTTTTGTTGTTTTTTTTTTTGTTTTATGTGAAAAATGAAAGTTTATTTACATGACTTGTTAAAAAACATAGACATAATAAATAACTAATATACTGTTACCAGTACAGTCTGAGTTTCCTGATTCTGCGCCTGCAAAAAGATTTAACTCTGTACCAATTGTGTCAGTACTATTTATCTGTAAATAAATAAATAGCATGTGTGAAGTAATAAACAGTATTTGGCGTTTGCGTAAGAATAAATTCAACTGCAAGCCAAATTACTGTATAAGAAAAATTCTAAAAACTAAGTATTTCATATGTCAGGATATTTGTTGAAATAAAAATCCATGATTATATGAGACCCTTAATTTTCAGATTGGAGTTTTCTTGAAAAATATGTGGGCAAATTTTGGGGTATAACAGTTGCCCCTATTCAATCTTCTTAAACCTGAAGAGATTGTCTGAAATCTGAAGGTAGAAGATGATTGAATATTTAGATGCCCTGAAAATTTGCACTTACCTTGATCAGAAGAGATGTTGGAAGTTGCATTTGAATGTCGTCTGCGAAATGTTGTTGGCAGATTGAAACATTACCTGAGATGGGCTTTCAGATGCCACCTGGTAAATGGGTTGAGGGTTTGTTCATCAGAATGAATCCATTGATTATATCTTGATGAAGGATTTGAAAGTCTTTGTGTTGACTGTTTCGGAACCGTCCAAGGTTACCGCTTTAAGTCTTGGAAGATAATCGTTACGGAACTTGTCCAAAGTTTTTCCGATTTAGATTTTGGAAGTTGATCATTGTGGAACCGTCTGAGGTATCGCTTTAGATCTGCAATGTTAGATCGTTCTGGAACCGTCTGAGGTATCGCTTTAGATCTGCAACCGTTAGATCGTTCTGGAACCGTCTGAGGTATCGCTTTAGATCTGTGATGCTAGATCGTTTTGGAACCGTCTGAGGTATCGACTTTGATCTGTGATGCTTGTTTTTGAGTTGGTAAGTGATCAGAATGAATCTTCGGCTTGATTATATCTGAGAGAACCGTTCATGGAATTCAGGTGAACACGGCATGTGATTGAGAACATCTTTGTTGAAGATATCTGCCTACCTGAAAAATCAAGTTAGTGATATGCAATGTTTATGATGCATGTAAATGTGAGATATTCCCGGAGAAATATGCATGTTATGTTGTGTATGAATATGCGCATGATGCATGATGTATGATGTATGATGTATGATGTATGAATGTGAATGTATGAATGTATGAATGTATGAATGTATGAATGTGATGTCAAGCTTCTAATTGGAAAAATAAATTCCCACTAGTCAGCTGGACATGAATGTATTGTGATCGTTGATGATCTTTTGTCTTGCTTGAGTACCCTCGTCTGGGGAAATTCTTTGAGAACCCGGGTATCCCGTTGAAGGATCTTTGACTACTGCTTGGGGAACCAAAGGTAACTGGAAGTTCTGATGCCCTTTCAAATGGGAATGAGGAAGATGCATAATCCTCCGATGCACTATCTGACCAAGTCCGGGTGCGGGGATCACACCTTCTGAAGATAGTAATCTGGAACAAACCTGCTGGGGAATAAGACTTCTTTTGAAGAGAAAATCTTTTTGAGGAATTTGCTGAGAAATGCGTTTCTCTTGGTGATTTCCTTCTGATGGAATGATGTCCAGATGATCGGGACATTTCCTGAATGCCATTCCTGTTTTTCCTGGTAAACATCAATCATATTCAAATGCATATGTTCATTCAAAATTATCATTGGGACGCTTACGTATTTAAACAGAAAAAGTGAAAATAGTGATTTTTGAAAGAGCTGCATTGAAAAGAGCCATGATAGGCGGGTTAGCACAGGGAGACAACAATCCTAGAAGTAGGAAACTGTCAGAAAGTTTTGAAAAATATTTATGAAGATAAATAGCTATGTGAAAATGATCCAGTCAAGTTTCAACTCTGCTATTGCCAATCTGTCTTCGAGCATCTCATCCCTCACTTGTTGGAAGAAAGTGATTAGACTGATCGGTGTCTTTGAGGTGTTGAATCTTGATGGTGAGTAGGCAGCTGAACGGAACACAGTTGTATGCTTCATTCCCTAACTTTTGCCTAGGCCGCCCTTTCAGGTTTTCAGCCTACCGGGATAGTATTTGTTTAGTCTCTAATTTTTGCCTGGACCGCCCTTTCGGGTTTTCAATCCACCGAGACGCTCATTTTTGCCTAAGTTGCCCTTTCAGGTTTTCAACTTAGCGAGCTGTTTTTTTTTCTTTTTAAGAGAAGTATTTTTTGACTATGTCAGCATTCACAGGGTGTGGGAAATCCTCGCCATCCATGGTGGTAAGCAACATGGCGCCGCCGGAGAATATTTTCTTGATTATGAATGGTCCCTCGTAGGTGGGAGTCCATTTGCCTCTGGGATCACCTTGTGGTAAGATGATGCGTTTGACAACCAAGCCACCAGTTTGGTATGCTTGACTTTTGACTTTTTTGTTGAAGGCTTTGATCATACGCTTTTGGTATAGCTGACCATGACAAATAGCTGCGAGCCTTTTCTCATCAATCAAGTTTATCTGGTCCAACCGTGTTTGAATCCAATCGTCTTCGTCTAGATTGGCTTCTTTCATAATCCTTAGGGAAGGAATCTGAATTTCAATTGGAAGAACTGCCTCCATACCATAGACTAAGGAGAATGGAGTTGCCCCTGTTGAAGTACGCGCAGATGTGCGATAACCATGAAGAGCAAAAGGTAACATCTCATGCCAGTCTTTGTAGGTTACTGTCATTTTTTGTATGATTTTCTTGATGTTCTTGTTGGCAGCTTCCACCGCGCCGTTCATCTTTGGTCGATATGGAGAAGAATTATGATGTTTGATCTTGAACTGTGTGCAAAGTTCAGTAATCATTCTGTTGTTTAGATTTGTGCCATTGTCCGTGATAATCCGTTCAGGGATGCCATACCGACAAATGAGATTGTATTTGATGAACCGGGCTACCACATTTTTGGTGACAGAAGCAAATGAAGCTGCTTCTACCCACTTTGTGAAGTAGTCAATAGCGACCAGGATAAAGCGATGTCCGTTGGAGGCAGTAGGTTTGATTTCTCCAATCATATCAATACCCCACATTGCAAAAGGCCAAGGAGCCGTCAGGACGCTTAATGGAACTGGAGGTACATGTACTTTGTCAGCATATATCTGGCATTTGTGACATGTTCGGGAGTGATGATGGCAGTCTGTTTCCATGGTAGACCAGTAATAACCTGCTCTCAGGATCTTTTTAGCCATTGTATGTCCACTGGAATGAGTACCGAAGGCACCATTGTGTATTTCTTCCATGATCTGTTCTGCTTCCTTCTTGTTTACACAGCGAAGTAAAGTCGAGTCATGGTTGCGTTTGTATAGGGTTCCATTGCTTAGAAAGAATTTGGCAGCAAATCTCCTTAGAAACTTTCTGTCATTAATGGATGCCCCTTCAGGGTACTCCTGAGCTTCGAGATATCTTTTTACCTCATGGAACCATGGTTTTTCCTCGGTTCCTTCGGTATTGATCTCATTGCAATAGGAT
This sequence comes from Vicia villosa, assembly GCF_029867415.1. Taxonomy (NCBI): domain Eukaryota; kingdom Viridiplantae; phylum Streptophyta; class Magnoliopsida; order Fabales; family Fabaceae; genus Vicia; species Vicia villosa. The sequence continues at coordinate 193,295,656 of NC_081182.1, read as the reverse complement.
GGTTCATCTTGCCTGTAGATGGTGATCATAGGCGCCTCGTTGTCCCACCTGACTTTGAACATGGATGACATGGTAGCTAAAGCATCAGCTAGTTGATTTTCCTCGCGTGGGATGTGTTCGAAAGTGATTTCTTCGAAGTAAAGAATCAAACTCAGCACATATTCTTTGTAAGGAATTAGATTCGGGTGCTTCGTGTCCCATTCCCCTTTGACTTGGTAGATTACCAAGGCCGAGTCTCCGTAGACTTCCAGGAATTTGATTCTTAGATCGATTGCAGCTTTGAGACCCAGAATACATGCTTCGTATTCGGCTATATTGTTAGTGCAATTGAAGCATAACCTGGCAGTGAATGGTGTATGACCTCCTGCGGGGGAAATGATCACAGCTCCGATGCCATTGCCAAGTGCATTAGAAGCTCCGTCAAAAACCATAGTCCACCGGGATCCTGGCCCGGGTCCTTCTTCTGGTCCTGGTTGTTTGTAGTCATTGACTAGCATAATGTCTTCGTCTGGGAAGTCAAAGTTCAATGCTTGATAATCATCCACTGCTTGATGAGCCAGATGATCAGCTACCACACTTCCTTTGATTGCTTTTTGTGAAGTGTATTGAATGTCATATTCTGTTAAGATCATTTGCCATCTCGCTATTCTTCCAGAGAGAGCAGGTTTTTCGAACACGTATTTGATGGGATCCATCTTGGAGATTAGGAAAGTGGTGTGATTTAGCATGTACTGTCTTAGTCGGCGAGCTGCCCAAGCTAAGGCACAACAAGTTTTTTCGAGTAGTGAGTATCTTGTTTCACAATCGGTAAACTTTTTGCTAAGATAGTAGATTGCGTGCTCCTTTCGGCCGGATTCGTCATGTTGTCCTAGTACACACCCCATTGAGTCTTCTAACACAGTTAGGTACATTATCAGAGGTCTGCCTTCCACAGGTGGCAACAAGATTGGAGGTTTTTGGAGATATTCTTTGATTTTGTCAAAGGCTAACTGGCATTTGTCATTCCACCTTTCCACTTGATCTTTCTTCAACAGTTTGAAGATCGGCACACAAGTAGTAGTCATGTGGGCAATAAATCGGGCGATGTAATTCAGACGTCCCAAGAATCCTCTGACTTGTTTCTCAGTACGAGGTATAGGCATTTCTTGAATGGCTTTAACCTTGGCGGGATCAACCTCAATACCTTTGCTGCTGACGATGAAACCTAAGAGTTTGCCGGATCTTACTCCAAAAGTACACTTATTTGGGTTCAGTCGCAACTTGTATTTCTTGAGTCTGTCAAACAACTTGTGTAAATGACCCAAATGTTCTTCCTCGGTGTTGGATTTTGCAATCATGTCATCGACATACACCTCTATTTCTTGATGAATCATATCATGAAATAGCGCTACCATTGCACGTTGATAGGTTGCTCCTGCGTTTTTCAGACCAAAGGGCATTACTTTGTAACAAAAGGTTCCCCAGGGTGTTGTGAAGGTTGTTTTTTCCATGTCTTCGGGTGCCATCTTGATTTGATTGTACCCTGAGAATCCGTCCATAAAGGAGAATACCTTGCATTGTGCGGTATTGTCAACCAGTACATCGATGTGTGGTAAAGGGAAATCATCTTTGGGACTTGCCCGGTTCAGATCTCTGTAGTCCACGCACATTCTGACTTTCCCGTCTTTTTTAGGTACAGGGACGATGTTAGCTATCCATGGAGGATAACTTACAACTTTTAGGAATCCGGCATTGAACTGTTTTTCAACCTCGTCTTTGATCTTTTTTGACATATCAGGCCTACTTCTTCGTAGTTTTTGTTTGACTGGAATGCTACCTTCTTTGATTGGTAGGCGATGAACTACGATGTCCGTGTCAAGGCCTGGCATATCTTCATAGGACCAGGCGAATATCTCGACGTAGTCTCGCAGCATTTGAATCAGTCTTTGCTTGACGCTGTGTTCTAAATCAGCCCCTATTTTGACTTCTTTCTTTTCTTCGTTGCTGCCCAAGTTGATGACCTCAATTGGCTCCTCGTGAGGCTGTATGGCCTTGTTTTCTTGTTCTAGCAGCCTTGCAAGTTCTCTTGGCACTTCACAATCTTCCTCACTTTCGTCCTCAGTTTGGTAGATCGGATTTTCAAAGTCATGACGGGCAATAGCAGAATCGTTGTTGACTGGATCCAGAGTGTATGTGAATCTGCAAGTTAATTATGTGAGTATGTGTGAAGAAAAAACATAGCTATTAGAAGGCGAAGAAAGAAGGAAAAAGGATCACAAAATTTAAATATGCAAGCGTCCCATGATTTTATTGAATGCACATGATCATGATATGATAAGCCCTTATAGAAGGACCAGTGTGCTAAGGCACACGGCTTTTCAAGCTCATGGTTCGATTGTTCAGGAACCATTTTTATCTTTGCACAATATACACAAAGAAAACAGGAAATGGCATTTACTCCTGGTCAAAGGAGATCACATCCTCAGCTTTCCAGTTGTTCAATCCACTGTTGTGAGCAGGGGGTACCCAGCTGTTCCAGTTGCAGTTGTCTTTTTCATCTCCCACAGCATTGATTTCATTAGTAGGAAAATGAGCCGGTGATCCTTCGGGATAAGGGATATACTCTGCTGGATACGAGAGCCCAGGCTGAGATATCTCTGTTGGCTGAGCGAGATGCTCGATAAGGCCGTCCCATGAAGTCGGGATGATGTCTTGAATAGAGACTTGTGCATCTTGGTGAGGAGTGTATGCTGACAGAAAGCAACCCTCGTTATTTGGTATTTCCCTGGCTTTTTCAAGAGCGAAATTGTCATCGTAATGTTCATTCAATCCAGTTGGGACAATGTCCTCCATGGCAATTTGTGAGCTCGGAGGAGCGGAATATTTCACCATATAGTCATATTTGCCGCTGGGTTCTCCTAGCGTGTCCCATACTTCTTTGGGTGGATTTTGATATTGCTCAGTGGCGGGACTTGTGAAAATTTCGTCATTTCCAACTTCATCACCCCATCCAGTCGGGGTAAGGTCCTCCATAGCAATATAAGAATTCTGAGGTTCGGCATACTGATAATTATACCCGCCGTTTGGTTCTCCCACAGCATCCCACATTCCCATGGAAATGGGTGGAATTTCATCTGGATATGGCTGAATGATATGGTTCAAGAACACTCCTTCATCTTCAATAGCGTTTACTTCTTGGCTGACGAAGTGTGACATTAATCCTCCAGAACGAGGACTTTGATCATTCTTTTGATTTTCACTATCATAGCCCAGGCCTAGCTTGTCAGATTTGTAGGGTATATCGGGAAGCTGTCCCCATACTGTGCAATCACCCTGTTCAATCATGGCTTTGGCATCTTTGAGAGAAGCCATAGTTGTAGTTGGAGTAGCAGGAATATGCTTGGTGGTAGAGACATCTGGAGAGACCACCTCAAATGATTGGCATGGAGTTTCGATGAATTCGTCCTCCAACTCGACATATTTGGAATTGCTTAGGTGACTAACCACATATTCCTCTTCGCCATAGACTGTGACAATCTTTCCTTTTACTGGATATTTTAACTTCTGATGCAGGGTAGAAGTTACAGCGTTTGCCCCATGTATCCAAGGGCGTCCAAGTAAACAGGAGTAGGCTGGGTGAATTTCCATTACGTAAAAGATAGAATCAAAGATTTGAGAACCCACTCTGATTGGGAGATTCACTTTTCCGTATACCGTTCTGGTTGACCCGTCAAAGGCTCTTACCACAACATCACTTGGTTGTAACATAATTCCTTCGAAGTCAAGCTTTTCTAGTACTGTTTTCGGTAACACGTTCAAAGAAGAACCGTTATCTACTAGCACATGAGATAGAGTGGTGCCATTACATTCAATGGAGATATGTAAGGCTTTGTTGTGATTTTTCCCAGCAGGGGTTAGATCCACATCGGAGAAACCGAGACCATTGCTCACGGTTAGATTGGCAACACAATTCTCAAATTGGTCGACTGAGATCTCTTGAGGCACATGCGCCGCTTTCAGGAACTTCATCAGAGCTTTGGCATGAGCTTCTGAATATTTTAGCAGAGATAGCATTGAGATTTTTGAAGCGGTGTGCCCCAGTTGCTCAACAATATTGTAATCACTTTTGCAGATGATTTTCAATATTTCCTCCATTTCTTGCTTTGATGGATCCTCAGCAGTAATCTCCACCGGGGTTTGAACTTGTTCAACTTGTGGCTCTTTGCCTCGAGCGCTGTTATCTTGATTAGGAACTGGGACTCGGAATGGACCAGCAGCAACATTTGGAGAAATTTCTGGTGAAAAGATTCTTCCACTTCTCGTGATCTTGCTGGTACCCACAATATTACCCACGGTTGGAGTAGTTAACTTTGCGGTCTCTTCAGTCGAGGTACCCTGCTTAACTCCATGAATGTAAACATTAGTGTCATATCCCCATGGGACAGCTTTGTCTGAGGAGTATGGAAACGGAGTTGGACTAGCAATGACTACTGATGCCACTTTGAGTGTAGCAGAAAATTTGAATGGAGTCTTGGCAGAGATTTTGAATGGTAAACTGGAGATCACTGAGACATCCTCTATTCTTATCCCGTTTGCAAAGACTTCGCACAGCACGTCCATTGAAGGGAGCCTCTCAAACATAATGATACGGCGATCCATCCATTTTTGAATTCCCATCCTCAGATTTTCACAACCATTGGGCAGGCAGGAGCAGTAAAAGCAGTCGGGGTCACACCCTGGAAAGTAACCAGCTCGGATTAGCTTTCCTTTGACTTCGCAGAGTGGAGTTGATAATTCGTTCACATCATAGATGTAAACAGTGTCCAGGATAGCGTTAACAGTTTTGTCATGCTTTGGCATAGGTGCAGTGATGACATTTGGAGTTTCTGGAGGATCGAACTCAATTTCACCAGCATCTATCATATTTTGTATTTTATTTTTCAGGGCCCAGCAGTGATCTGCGTCATGTCCTGGACAGTTTGAGTGATAGGCACATGTCGCATCAGGGCGATAATTCGGAGAGGAAGTGTTGACATTCCTTGGAGGACCTCTTAAGGTGATCAGATCTGCTTTTATCAAGTGCTGCAATGCCTGAGAAATTGGCATGTTGATTTTGGTGAAATTTCTTCTTGGTGCATCTGGCCGATGCGTGTATTTTAGCTGTTGATCTTTTTGAGGTGCAGATGTGGAGATCAGAACTGCCCCTACAGATTGATGCTGCTCACTTTTGCGACTTTTCTGAATTTGTGTTGCATTGACCTCATTTCTCCCGCTGATGGGCCTTTTTGTAGTACCAGAGGAGGAACCTATTTGAATTTTTCCATTTTGAATGCCACTTTCGACACGTTCTCCGGTTAGTATCAGGTCAGTGAAACCTGATGATGAGCTTCCCAGCAAATGGCTATAGAAAGGGCCAGTTAAAGTGCCCATGAACATGTCAACTAGTTCGCGATCAGATAAGGGTGGTTGAACCCTTCCAGCCATATCTCTCCACTTTTGTGCATATCCTTTGAAACTTTCTTTTGGTCCCATAGACATGCCCCTTAGTTGAGTACGGGTTGGCGCAAGATCAGCATTGTATTGGTACTGTTTGTAAAAAGCAGCAGCTAATTCTTCCCAAGTATGAACCTTGGTATTTTCCAGCTGGTAGTACCACTCGAGTTGTGTACCCGACAGACTCTTGGAAGAAGTGAATCCACAATTTGTTATCCGTTGTATGAGGTTGTATCTTCCTCACATAGGATCTCAGATGTAGTTTCGGGCAAGAAACTCCATCATATTTTGCAAAGACAGGAACTTTGAATTTTGGAGGGATAACAACATCCGAGATGAGCCCTAGATCATTGAAATCTAAGCCAGGTATTTTTTGTATCTCCATAGCTTTCATACGGTCTTCCAGCTGTTGGTATTTTTCATCATCCGGTTCGTCCCCAGAATGATCATTTTCTTCATTTGAAGAGAGAGAGGGTTTAGCAGAACCCTGGTTGCTTTGATTGTCTTCTTGTTCATCATCACCGACTGTTTCAGGGATCGGTGGCTTTGTGAACTTTTTGACTGGAATTTTGATCTTTCTTCTTAGGTGACTCACGCCTACAGATCCTTTGGGCTTCTTTTCCTTCTTGATTATCAGGGCTTTCAGTTCTTGCTGCCCCTTTGCCAGTTCCAGAATTGCCACTTGAACTTGGGCATTCTGTGCTTCGAGATTCTTGATGCTCATTTCGGATTCCATCTCTTCTGACTGAAATAAACAGCGAGAAGATGAGAAATCCGTCATGTGAACCTGTTATGCAATGTGTATGACTGGATGCCATGTGTATGAAATGTATATGCAATGTATATGAATGCAATGTATGAAATGTATATGCAATGTATATGAATGCAATGTATGAAATGTATATGCAATGCATGAAGTGAAATGTGTGTGCAATGTTTCAAGGATCTTAGAGTTTAGATTTGTTAAAGAAGAAACAAACGTTAGTTAATCAATTTATTTCTTTTTTTTTGCTTCTTTTTTCTTAGCCTCATTTGGGCTTACAAGACAGAAATAAAATAAATGATCCTTCAGGTCTCCCGTGGATGCTTTCTCTTTGCCCCCAGGAATGTGTTGATCTGCTGTTCTTCTTGAAGCTGTCCGGTGAGCTCCAATATCCTTCTCTCATAGTCTTGACAGTATGATTTGAAGGTGTCTCTTTCCTCTTTGAGTTGAACCCAAGATTTTTGCAACTCTTCTAGGTCAGTTGGCATGTCCGGGTGTAGAATAACTTGAGGTTCATATCCTTCGACCTCTGGTTCAATAGTCACAGGTAGAACAGCGGGATATGGCATAAGGAGTTTCTGAGCATGAGTGCGGACCCATCTGAGGTAGGGTTCCATAGGAATAGAATTCCATTGCCCCAGAGTTTTGCTTTCTATTCTATAGACACTGCCCCATGCATGTATGAACCTTCGTCGGTGTCTATGAGAATCATTCTCGTAATCAAACACAATGCCATGGATAATCATGTAAGTGATACCTCCTTTGATGCCAAGGAGTGGCACATTAGGGTACTCTCCACAATGATCAATGATAGTAATGTCTCTTTGAAAGAAGTTGTTCCACCGGATATCTGAATGAGACAAAGACATAATCCTGCGAGACCAATGCATTCTTTGTTCATTTCTCAACACTGATCGGGGAAGATGAAATGTAAACCACCTAGCCAGTAGTGGTATACAGCACATGAGAGTTCCTCGTTTCTTCATGGTACGAGTGTGTAGAGAATGTAGAATGTCTCCCAGCAATGTTGGTACCGGGTTACGGATTAGGAAAAGGTTAATGATGTGTACACTTATGAACTGGTCGGGATTAGGGAATAAAACTAACCCATAGATCAAAAGTGCCATAACTTCCTCAAAAGCTGGATAACTTTTGTTTTCTAGCAGTAGTCGAGCCTTTTCCAATAAGAACTTGGCAAGTAAACCCTTAACTCCACTTTTTGTTTCCCAATTGGACTCGATTTCTGATTTCTGCAGATGTAAAGCAGCAGCAATGACTTCAGGTTTTGGAATCCTTTCTAAACCAGTGAAAGGTAATTGATTTCGAACAGGCAATCCAATTAGTTCAGAGAATTCTTCCAAAGTAGGTACCAACTGGTAATCAGGAAAGGTAAAGCAATGATGTTCAGGGTCGAAGAACTGGAACAGGACCCGTATCATGTCTTCTTCAAATTTTGAGGTAACCAAATGGAGTAGGTGACCATGCTTTTCAGTGAATTGAACATTCCTGGGGAATTCTGACACTAAGTCTTTTAGTTCAGATGGTACCGTTGAGATGTTGATTCGGATGTAATCTTTGGTGGCGGGAGCCATTACCTGCAAAAACAAAGGTAAACTCTTTGATCCTTGAAGTGTTTGGTGCAAAAATGATATGCTTATGATGCAAACATGTGGCACACAAAAACAAATCAAACAATAGCCTTAGGTTTAAAGGCTTGCATGGAGCTGATAGGTGATACCCTCCCCACTGAAGTTGAGTTGGTTAAAACCTGTCCTAGAATTGGATTCGGGTTCTATGATCCTTGGAAGTAATATCTCAATACGGCGCTCGAGCAACCGATCAAAATATTCCTCGAGGATAACTAACTTCGATCAATTTCAAAGCTAGCCACTTAATAGGCCACAAGTCAAGTTCAACTAAAAAGGTTCTAAGACAAATTAGTGTTTAATGACATTTCGGAAGCCTAATATACTCCTTGATCGTTTTCAAGGGACATCAGTATAAACCAAAGTATCGCACTAACGATGACTACCAGATCAACCGTATCGGTACATGCCGTACAGTTTCCTTGGTCTATTGTCATATACTTAAGGTATCTCGAGATTCGGGTTAGAATCTTTCACACAAGCAAAATACCCAAGCAAGCCTTTGAAAAATAGAGCAATCAAGTCAAACAATTGAAAACATCGAAGTGATCTATTCTCTTAAGGTAACCCCTTTTGAAAACATTTTGTTTTTGAAAGTATCTCCCCAGCAGAGTCGCCAGTTCTGTGGACCTCCGATTTTTTTTAATACCGGGCCATACCTCTGATCTGTAGAGATACGTGAACTGACTCTTTTTTGTCGCTTAATGCTTTCGCATTTTTGAAAATATCACAGAGTCGCCACCGACCTTTTATTTTATCCAATTAAGGAAAGGTTTATAAAAGAAACAGAAAAAAGACCTTTAAGAAATTCTGGGTAAGGGGGTAGGTTATACAAAGGGAAGGTGTTAGCACCCTTTGTATCCATGGTTATCCATGGGCTCTTAAGTTTGCTTAGCTCACTTGTTTTTCGATCACTTTTCAATTGCTCTGAAATAGCTCATATGTGGTTTCAAATACTTTTGTAAATTGAATTTTGTAATGATCCGTGTGTGGATGTATACAAAATGCTTGTTTATCTTTCGAAAGATGTTTTGAAAAGAACGTTAACTTTGTAATAACCCGTGTTTGGATGTATACAAAGTATTGTCTTTTTTGAAAGTTTTGAAAAATCAACAGTGTATGAGAATCTTGTTTGTTTTGATTTGAGCAAGCAAACTAGGAGGTCTACCCTGAGTTGTAAGGTCTTTATCCTATTTCCTTTAAAAATCTATCCTTTCACCGGATATAAAAGCAAGGTTCGATTTTGTACTCAAAACAGTGGAATTTTGACTTTGATTTTGAAAGGAATGAGAAGGGATTACCTTAAGAGGTGCAAGTGTGATTGTGATTGGATTCAGATATTTATCTTTGAAGTTAGTGATCTAACGGTTCAATTTTATCTTTGACATACACGCAGTTTATATGTGCTGGAAATTAAAATGCGGAAATGTAAAGTGCGGAAAGTAAATCTACGCTATTACATCGATTGTGCAGGAAATGTAAACTAGCCTATTTACATGAATTTGACATCCTATACATTTATCTAGGAATTTTAAATTGCAAGAAAAATAAAAGGCATGTTTTTGGAATTTTTATGATTGGTTTTAATTATAATTAATGCATAATTAATTAAATTAAAATGAAGAAAAAGATGAAAATAAATTTAAACCTAGAAATTAAGTTCAAAATATGTACAAAATATTTGTCAATTAATTTTAAAACAAAACTAATTTTTTGGAATTTTTGAAATTGATTTGAAATTGATTAAGTTAATTAATACATAATTATGCAAATAATTATATAAATAATTAAAACTTAAAGAGAAAATTATTCAAAATATGTACAAAATTAGTTTATAATATATAAACAATATTTAACACAAAGAACAATTTTTTTTTATGATTTTTGATTGGTTAGAATAATTAAAAAGCCAATATATAAATATATACTAATTAATTATGTAAAATATTGAAATTTTGAAGAAAAATAAAATATTTTTATTTCAGAAAATAGTATATTATTTTAGAAGTATAAAAATATTTTTTGTGTATTTTTTGGATTTTTAAAACTATTTTTAATTAATTTAACAAAGAAATTAAAACAAAATAGAAAAATAAAATAGAAAATAAAAAGGATACTGATCATGTGTGGTGGTTTATGAGGGAGCATGATAAGCTGTGTAATCTGGTGCGTTAGATGAAGAATTGATGGAAATCTATGGCCCAGATGCGTGGGCACATGGTATACATGCGTGGGAGTGATCACGTGGGATCACAAAGACTTTCAACAAGTCTGTTGGGCCCCACCATGCACATGTGGCTAGCGAGACTTGCTGACCAGCGAATGGGAAGCGCCAGAAATGCCACGCGTGCTGGTCAATGTTTCCAACTCACTATTCATCTTCTTCAACCTCTTACCTATGGATTTAGCTGCGGATTTAGCTGCAGCATTACCTGCGGATTTTGTTTCAAATTTCCATGCTTCTGAAAACCTACAAAAACAACCATGAGCAAAAACAAAAGGGACCCAGATCGACTTAAAATCACCTCCTGAACACGATGGTGGTGTTAGTTTGGCTATTTGAACGCTGTAGCTATGGATTCGAAGAGATTAAAGTTTGAACATGCATGAACATTCATCAATGGTATCAAGCAATATTCACGTGGAAACCAACATGTTAAAGCCCAGACCTGCCTTATAGGACCTCATTAACTTATTAGAATGATTAGTTTATATTGAGGTTGATTAAATATATGAAAACGAAAGTTGATCATGTATGAATATGAACAACACTTATGCATGTGATACGACTCTCATAGGGTCACACAAAGAGTTTATTCTTACTTTATATGATCTTAGAAGATGATTGGAATGATTGTTTGGTATTGATATTGATTGGAATATGGAAATTGAAAATTACAAAGTATATGGAATTTTTGAGAGATTTGATGAGTTTTCTTGCTATACTCTTGCTATATTTCGTGGGTCTTTTGGCTCCCTTTGCTTATGAAATATGCAGCTTCATTTATAGGCCTTGAGGTGCTTAAAATTGAAGCTAAAAGCAATGATTGCCTTTGTTGAATTTTGACTTTCAAGCTTGGAACTCAAGCAACCTTGGCTTGCTCTTTCCTTAGCCTTTCCTTGCAGCTTTCTTGCTTCATAATTAAGCCACATGTGTGAGCTTTTAGCTTAAAAAATAAGCTATGATTTATCCTTCCTTTTTTCCTTTTTAATTTAATCTTAAATGTTAAAATTAAATCAAAAAAAAATGGAGAAAAATGATGTGGGCTTTGTCTTGGTCGTGGGAGGCCCATAGTAACATGGCAAAGATGTTTGAACCATAAAAACTTGGCCCCTTTTGGAAAAAATGCAATTTTGAACAATGTTGGTTTCATGCATTTTCCAAAATTTAGCCAACTTCAACAAGGTGTAAATCCCTCAATTTTTGTCATATGAAGGAGATCTTGCACTTTTTAGAAACCTCAAAGAGTCCTCTAACCAATGTCTTTGGTCTCATGTCAAAATGATTTTTGATGCTCCTTGTGTATCCTTTTGAAAAAAGTGTCTTTTTGTTGACTTTGAAAATGACCTGTAATGTCTTTGGCCATATTTTTCAAATGGTGAATGCAATGACCATGGGATCAATTGCATTTGAAAGATAATTGAATTTCCTTCAAAACAAGCTTTGGTTTGAATTTTTTGGATGAAGGATGAGAGAGTTATGATCAGTCAAAGTTGAGTTGACTTTTCAGGCAAAAACCCTAATTTTGAATCTTAGAGTTTTGTTGATTTTTGATCTTTCCTTGATGAATTATGATCATCCAATGATCAAATGATGAATCCTTTGACAAAATATGGACTTTGACAAAAAATTTCATTTTTGACTGTCTGTTGACTTTTTTTGGTCAAACGGGTCGTCTGTTGACTGTTTGAGCTGCTGACGGTGCGTCTGAGTGAATTGAAGTTTGAAAATTTGTATGATGGTACTTTGAGATATATGGATGTGTATGAAATCCATTTGAGCTCTCAAAAAACTTGTTGCTCCTGTAAAAACAAGAAAAACCCTGATTAGGGACTGTTTGTGTAGGAGACAGTTAAGCGTACCTGATTTTTGTGCAGTGTTGAGTCTCTGCTAATCGCGTGATATTCAGAAGACTTCTAGAACAAAAATCTTGGAATTTTGAATTGTGAAAGATTGATTTGATTGATGGTACAAAACACTGAGAATTGTACTGCCAGCAGTTTGGCTGTCAACTGACTGTTCAGGTACTGAAGCAGCAGTTAAAGTGAAAAATCAACAGTCAAAGTTAATTTTCTTTTTTTGTTTTTTTTTGTTTTATGTGAAAAATGAAAGTTTATTTACATGACTTGTTAAAAAAACAGAGACATAATAAATAACTAATATACTGTTACCAGTACAGTCTGAGTTTCCTGATTCTGCGCCTGCAAAAAGATTTTAACTCTGTACCAATTGTGTCAGTACTATTTATCTGTAAATAAATAAATAGCATGTGCGAAGTAATAAACAGTATTTGGTGTTTGCGTAAGAATAAATTCAACTGCAAGCCAAATTACTGTATAAGAAAAATTCTAAAAACTAAGTATTTCATATGTCAGGATATTTGTTGAAATAAAAATCCATGATTATATGAGACCCTTAATTTTCAGATTGGAGTTTTCTTGAAAAATATGTGGGCAAATTTTGGGGTATAACAAAAATATTTAAAAAAAACTATTGAAATCGATTTTTATTTAAAACATTATTTTATTTTAAGAAAACAACAAAAATGAAGTGAAAAAAAATATAATTATAAAATCTAAAAATCAATGAATAGATTTACAAATCAAATCAAAATCTTGATTTTAATATTCTTAACATACTTTTCCTTAACAAAAGTAGCCACTTTTAATGGAGGAGAACCACAAAATTTTAATTCATTCATAACACATTTAAATATTTTACATTACAAGAAAAAGCCCTACATCATCTAGCTACTACTCATATACAAAGACATGAATCCATGCAAAGCAACATTGCCACCAAAATCAAAGAAAAAGAATAATCACAAAAGTGAAGGTAAAAAGATAAGATACACCAGCAACGACATGATTCTTTTGAAATTGGCAATGAAGAACTCAATGAGGAATAAAGGAAGAGAGAAGGTTGTGTTTGCAAGAAACATGGTTGTTAAAGCTAAACGTTTATCAGAAAAACATTGGAATCGTCTTTGAAACTTCCAAACCACGCCTTCTAGATTATCCATCATGTCTGATTCTCAAGATTTCTTAAGTAGTTCATTTGGTAGTTTACACTTAAATTGATCAGTTTATCATTAATCTTCAAAATTTTCTAAATAATTGATTAGGTTCTTTATATTTAACTTCTATTGGTTGGTGCACATTAATATGGTAGTCGAAAGGACTAATTCACATGTTAATATAGATTTTAAAACAAATTGTTATATTTATAATTATTGCATAAATCTATTGGTTGGTGCACATTAATATTGGTTTGCTCATCTAAAAATAAATAAATAGTACTATACACAAAACATATAGATATAAAATACGTTATCAAAATTTAATTTAGCCAATACTTATGTACTTGTAAGCAATGAAACCAAATTTCAAATGTAATTTTCCTTTCTTGGAGATGAATGACTTTAAGTCATTCTTTGTATCAAAATAGTTTCTACCATTGGAATAAACTAGTGTCTTACCCGTGCGTTCGCACGGGTACTGGTCGTTTCCGCGTATTTGGGTTTAGAAAAATCAGAAATGTTAGGAAAAAATTATAATTTAGATTAGAGGTTATCATAAAGAAAAATAGTGTGTGGAAAACAGAAGTTATTTTTAAAGTGTTGGGCCTAAATGTTTGTAAGAATATATTGGGCCTAATTTGATAAGTCAATTTAATAATATTTTACTGTATCGCACGCGTACCCGTCGTTTTCGCGTATTTGGATTGAGTCAAATAAAAGGTATTAGTAAAAGATTATATTTTAGTTAAAATTGAAAAACTTACAAATTAGTAGGGTATGAATATGGTACTATAGTACCCGTTCCCATATATGCAGTTTAAAAAATTCACGTACTGAAACCCATATCTGTGTGGGCATCAACGTTTGAGCCTGATCCCGTGTCCTATGAATTAAAAAATATAGCTATTATAACAGCCAAGTCAAAGGTGCATTTGGATTGAGGATAATAAAAGGTATTCGTAAACAACTAAATTGTGGTTAAAATGGTTAAAATTATGAAGTTACTAATATTAAACAAATTGAATATTGAAAAAAAAGTCATTAATAATTAAACTATAATTAATATATTTTAGGACAATTAAAATACAATTAAAGTGATACAAACATATATTATATAAATATTTCAAAGTGCATATATTTAATTTATTTTTTTAACAAAAGAAAGATAATAGCATAACAAATGATAGATGCTAGTAGGGACCCGTTCCCATATCTGCAGTTTAAAAAATTCACGTACTGAAGCCCATATTCGCGTAGGCACCAACGTTTGAGGTTGTTCCTGTATCCTATAGATATTTAAATTCGTTTAATTTATTATTTTAACAAAAGAAAGATAATGACATAACAAATGATAGATGTTAGTAGGGACCTGTTCCTATATCCGCAGTTTAAAAAATTCACGTAATTAAGCCCATATTTGTGTAGGCACCAACGTTTGAGCTTGTTCCCGTATCCTATAGATATTTAAATTCGTTTAATTTATTTTTTAACAAAAGAAAGATAATGGAATAACAAATGATAGATGCTAGTAGGGACCTGTTCCCATATCCGCAGTTTAAAAAATTCACGTACTGAACCCCATATTCGCGTAGGCACCAACGTTTGAGCTTGTTTCCGTATCCTATAGATATTTTAATTCGTTTAATTTATTTTTTAAGAAAAGAAAGATAACGGAGTAACAAATGATAGATGCTAGTAGGGACTCGTTCCCATATTCGCAGTTTAAAAAATTCACGTACTGAAGCCCATATGCGCGTAGGCACCAACGTTTGAGCTTGTTCCCATATCTTATAGATATTTAAATTCATGCAATCCACCAGTACAGTTGAATGGCAGCCGTCACTTTGATTCATGTGTGTTCGTACGGGTACCCGTCGTTTTTGCGCATTTCAATTGAGAATAATAAAAGGTATTAATAAAAGACTAAATTTTGGTTAAAATGGGTAAAGTTATAAAATTACTAATATTAAATCATTTATTCATATTCTATATTAATTTGAATTAGTAACTAAATCATTTAAAAAAATAATGGTTGAAAATACTTTAACCATACAAATGAATAATTAATTGAAAATAATTTAATTATACACTTTTCATAATCACCAAAGATGTATAATAATGATATACTTCCCGTTAATATTCAATATTTTGATCAGTAATTTAATATTCCCGTTAATATTCAATATTTTTATTAGTAACTTCATGTTCCTTTATATTCAATATTTTGATTAGTAACTTCATGTTGCCGCTAATATTAATATTTTGATCAGTAACTTCATGTTCCTGTTAATATTCAATATTTTTATCAATAATTTCATGTTCCCGTTATTAGTAAATTCATGTTTCCGTTATTATTCAATATTTTGATTAGTAATTTCATGTTCCCGTTAATATTCAATATTTTGATCAGTAATTTAATATTCCCGTTAATATTCAATATTTTGATCACTAACTTCATATTTCTGTTAATATTAATCGATTAAAATAAATTTACAAATCAAATACATTATTCCATATATAAAAATATTTAAATCGATCGTATAATTATTCCTATATATAAATAATTTTGTTTGGAATTATCTATAAAAATATTTAAATCAATAGTAAACTAATTCTTGTTATTATTCAATATTTAATTAAATGTGTTAATAGCAGTATCATATACATGTATCATATAAGTACCCGTTTGTATCGGTATAAATATATGTCATTCTTATAAAAATGTCATTCAATTGATAATACTAAATCATGTTTGATGTTATGTTTCATCATTTATTTTTAATTGTACGTAATATTTTATAATTTAAAAAATAGAAAAATAAAATATAATGTATATATTATTAAATAAAAAAATTAAAGACTATTTTAAAGTAAAATTAACTTTCATTTAAAAGTAAAAAGTAGAAAAAAGAAAACAAATTAGATTATTTAATCTACCTGAATATATGTAGAAACTAACATAAAGATGATTATTTGTTAACAAAATTGTAAAGTAACACTAATTTTTAGAATTTATTTTAAAACTTCAAATATAAAAATTTGACTCGTTTCTAATATTTGGCTCATTTTAATAGTCTTAAAAGTAAAATAAGAGATATTGGAGAACAAAATTAAGAGACAAAAATAATATCATTTATACAAATATTTGAAATAATGATATATTATTTTCCCGTATGTTGACATCATTTATAAGTAATCTGTAACCATAGTTATTTTTAAAATAAGTATTGAGAATAAGCATTGAAAATTGATAATTGTGAAAAATAAAAATTAATTCCATGTATTATTATCTTAAAAAAGATTGTATCTTAAATGGAAACCATAAATATTACAATATAAAATTAGAAAGATTTATCACTTAAAGTCAAATAATCATTGAGAAATTTGAAAGGTAATGCAATTAAAACCAAATAATATATAATTTATTCGTATCCTTAGTGACAAAATATTTATACAAAATAGTACTGGTTACGAAGAATGAAAAGTTAAATCCCCTTCACATAATAAGTATTAAATTCATACATTTAAGTATTAAAATCATACATTTAATCATCTTGAATAAAAAATAATCAAAGGACATAATTATTAAGTATCAATAATTATTATTGTTTTAAGTTGAAATTAAACTCACAACGAAAAATTAAAAACATAAATGTCAATAATTTAATCGTGTACAAATATAATCATGTGTTATTATATTGACTTTTGAATTTCTTTGTATTATTAAGTTTTTTTTAAAAACATTTTCATATTATTTTACTTCTCTCAATCGCACATGTTATTATACTAATATTATTATGAATAAAATTATACTAATTCTACAATATATGATAGTATAAGACTAATTTTAATATTAATAAAATTTTCATTTAAAATTTTGTGGTATTATATTAATAAAATTATGAATATTTTAATTTTTATGATAAATAAAATATAAAGTTATATATAACATAATAATATTAGTAGAAAATATATTAATATGATAATATAATTGTTATATGTAACATTAATAAAATAATTTAATATATTATAATTATAAAATAAATATTAATATTATAAAATTCGATTTGAAATACCAGTGTATCGCACGGGTCAATGATCTAGTAATTTTCAATCATCATATTATGTAATATACAAACACAATATCTACATATATTTGGAATGATTTAAGGCCTATAATATTTTCATAAGTGTAACAGAAACGGTCCTATTTTGTTAATATTGCTTTAAATGACAACAATAATTGATATGTGATTTGTTTTAAGGTGTTGCTTTTAAAAAGAAATAAAAGAGAAAATATTTTCTAACTTTATAGGAAATAATTTAAAATCATCAATTATGTGAACAAACCTGAGTTATAACATGTAGTACATTAATTACAATTAATTAAATTTAACGATTAAAATAGAAAATTAATAGAAGAAAATTATGTATCTTCGATATTTTTATCTTTTTATCACATTATTAATATTTATTATTATAATATAGTATTATTTTTAATTCGTTGATAAAAAATATATGAACCAATTTATTTTAAGTTTTCTTTGGCACATAAGGTTTACGTCTTCTTTGCCCATACATTTCATGTCGCTAAAAGGTAAAGTACATAAAATCTTCTATGTCTATATAAGAGTAAAAATTAGAAATAAATGGTATGATTAATAAAAAAAAATATCATACAATATTTATGCAATAAGAATTATGAAGGAAAAAAATTAGATACAAATATAAAAGAAATAACTAATCAAATATAAATATATAATTGCAATTAATGGTAGTATATTTTTGGCAATCATTGTTTTAATTACTACTAATATATAATGTTTTGAAAAGACATTGATATAAAAATTAGTAATTTTTTTAATACACTTATATAAAATATTATACTAATTTATACTAATTTTATAAATAAAAACTAATTTTACAATAAAACTAATAACTTTTTTTTATTTAAAATCTAAACTCTTCAAACTAATTTAAAATAGAGACATTAAAGGGATATTACTTTTCATTATATTAATACTGTAACTTTTTAAATATATACATTAAGTTTTTATTTTAAATCATGTACTCCTTAGAAAATATGACAAAAGCAAAGAAAAAGAAAAAGAGATAGCAGCTCAGTTATATATATATATATATATATATATATATATATATATATATATATATATATATATCATCAAAGTGAATAGAAGGTTCTTACTTAAATAATATGGATTACATCCAATTTTAAACCCAATTTGGTATATACTTTAATTTGTTGGTATAAAAAAATATTAACCCAATTTGGTATACTTAAATTTGTTTTAATAATAAATCCTATTACTTAAATAATTTGTTTATTATATGTTACAATATATTCTTCATTTTCCTTTTCTAATTGATATCGTATAATTTACTAAAAGATACGAAACGAAATATCCAACAAATAATTTATCATTTCTTATGTCCAAAGTAAAACAAAATAAAACAAATATTGAAAAATGGATGAAACATATTCTTGAAATCATTACTTGCTAAAATCAATAATATATTCTTGAAATCATTGGAACATCTTCCTCTTTGATCAACAATCCTCCATTTGCATTTTTCAACTCCCATGCAAATAACTCAGGCCAAGACATAATATCTTCTTCCATCTCCATTATCACATCACCATTTTCTTTTTTTTTCATAATCAGATTTTTTGTCTTGTTTTTTTCATTCTTAGTTTGGTTTCTTTGATGATTTTGTTCAATATTTTCTCCCAACCAAATATTATTATTCACCTAAGAAATCAGAATGCAACACCACAATAATAAGGAAACCATATTAATTCATATTAACAAATGCTATATATGCAGCACTTACTGAATTTGTGGTGGCATTGAGTTCAACAACAGTGTTATTTCTGCAGTGAAAGAAATTGTAATTGTGATTTAAAATTTACAAAAGCCATCACAACCTAAATGAACTAAATCAATTCCTTCATGTTACATTCATCTTATGTGACAATTAAATTAACAAAGTAGATCGAATGATTTTCAACACGGAAACATACATGAAAACGAAGCAAATTAGGATCCTTCACAGCCATCTTCGATTGCTTAGTTCCAGCACCAGCGTCCTTGCGCTTCAACCTACCAAACAAAAACGAACACGAGATCGGAAACATTAAATCGAAAAAACGAAATCGGGAGAAGAAACTCACATGTTATCAGCATGTTTCGCGGTGGATGGATATCGAATTGAAGGAAAAAAGAAACCCTAAATGGAGAAGAAAAGTGAAAGGAAAACCATAAATGGATCGTGGAGTAGTGAGAGATATATATGTAAACCATTACATGAGACCATTTATGTGTGTAAACCGTTTGGAAAGTGGATGGCTAGAGGGAGGCAAAGAATCATAACTGCAGCATCATGAATGTGTGAGAAGTTGAATGTAGCAGAAGTTAAATGATCAAATAACAGCATGTGATCAGCAACACACAATTGGAAGTGATGACGTGGATTTTTGTGGGAAGAGAAGATGATGTGGCATAGCTAAGAGATGAGGAAATGGTAGACTTTTCTTATATGATAGATTACCGCTTTCTTGTAACCATTCAGTTTAGAGTTTATGTTTTTGTAAGGGTTGCACCTATAGTGCGATATCTTATAAATTGCTTATTTAAAAAAAATACTAGTTTTGTTTCATAAACATTTGTAACAAATTGTTATATTTATAAGTATTGCATATTATTTAACTCGTTTGAATTTTTATGGTAGAATATGTAATTCTTAAAATAATGAGATAAATTACAAATAAACTATATTAGATTGGATAATATTTTAGTGATGAGACATGATTAAATATTCTAAATTAAATTATTTATATTTATAATATAATCTAAAAGTTTAAATTTTAGCTGGAATCAAGCCAATAAAGACTGCTACAGTGTTACTTCTTAGAAATTTAGGCACTGCAAAACAATAGTTTGAATATATTGTAGTTTTCATTCATAATTTGATTGGTTGAAATTCGATAATGATTAATTGAATTTATAAATATTATAATTGACAATTAATTTAATATAATGAATTACTTCCAATAATTTTTTTTTTAAGCAAGATATTAATTAACGGGAGATCTAAGGATTCTCCAACCTTATACACAACAAACGGTTTGAGGTCGCCTACTTACGATATTACAGACCAAATAAAATTACGACTTAAAAGGCAAATAGTCTTTGCTAAACTCATAAAAATTACAATGAGCAATATCGCCAAAAAAAAAGACCACCTCCAAACCCAAACCTTGATATTCTAAACCATATTGTTGATATTCCAACTTTGTTGCTAAAACAAAAATCATTCCTTGTCAACCAAATAATCCATGAAGTGGCTAACCAAAACACCCTCAATTTACCAACCTTAATTCTTTTTACATGGCCCAAAGAATGCCATTCCATAAAGGACGGAATACACCCTTCCGTTGTCCCTTCCGGGAAACCCACCCACGAAGCAATTTCCTTCCAAATAATCTTAATCATTTTGCACTTAAAGAAAATATGATCTCTATCTTCCAAATGCAAGTCACAAAAAATACAATTTAAGTTAGTAGAAGTTAAATTAATACCTCTATACACCAAGAGGTCTTTGGTGGGTAACCTATTCACAAAAAGCCTCCAATCAAATGCTTTTATCTTAAAAAGGATCTCTAACCTCCAAATCAATTCCAACTCCCCATCAAATTTATTAGGCGGACCATACGGAATACGCGACGAGGCATAACAAGAATAACACAAAGAAACCGTATATCCCTTATCCAAGTCAAGCGACCAAAAGACATAATCCTTCACATTGAGCACTCTCCCAAACGCAACTAGCCGGTTCCGTAATACCGTGAGCTTTGTCACCAAACCCACCTCCAAAACCACCAATTCCGAAATACCCAAGTAACCTCATCTCCATACCCGTCCAATCCATCTGCCCATCCCATCCCCGTCAATTCCAATAAATTTATGAAAGATTTGGTTACACTTTATATTTTTTAATTTTTTTTACAGAACAACACTTTATATTTCTTAAACTATGTAATTTAAATGATCCTTCATTTCCATGGTATTAATATTTGAATACATAAAGGGTACCATTGCTTATAGATTTTTTTAATAGAATTTCTTCATGTGAGAATTGTTTCAACGAGATCTTGTGATAATGTAGAAATTTTATTTTATTGTTTTTTAATCAAGAAATATAATAATGGGAGAACTAAGGATTCTCCAACATCGTTTGGAATGTTAAATTCTTGGCCTAAGTGTCTAAGTGGTAGCGAGTCACACCAAACCCAATTTACAATCTCTAACTTTGTGATTATGAAAGAATAAGTGTCACTCCATAAAATTCGATAAACACTCTTCCTCCGTCCTAACCCCTTTACCCACCCAAAAAGCTATCTCACTCCATATCTTTTTAACAACCCCACAATTGAAAAAGTAATGACTCCTATCTTCCATATCAACATCAAATAATATACACTTTAAATTATCATGCGTAAAGGACATACCTGTAAGCATCAAGAGGTCTTTTGTAGGAAGCCTATTATGGAAAAGTCTCCACCAAAAAGCCTTGATTTTATACGGCATATCCAATTTCCACAAAATCCCGAAAGCTTCGGCACTCTTAACCGGGGGGCCAAAATGCATACGCAATTTCTCATTAAAAGCATAACAAGAAGCTACCGAAAAATCACCCCCCTCTTTACCTTGCCAAACCACCTCATCTTTACCTACCGACCACCCTTAAAACTCCTCCAAACGCCCCCTCATTAGGACTATATCCTCCAACACCGCATCACCATTCAATCTAGCCTTGGATAAACCAAAATCACCCCAAATCCAACCATCTACACCCAACCTTCCCATGGCCGCAACCGAAACATTCTCCAAACTAGAAGCCTTGAATAATTCCGGAAAATTTTCCTTCAAAGACGAGCCTCCCAAGCATAATCCTTCCAAAAAAGGTGAATTGAAGCGATTATGAATAATGAACCTACTACAATCAACAATAGAATCACAAGAGAAAAGAGAGTTTAATTTTAAAATATCCCTCCACCAAAAATAAGCGATGGAGGAATTTTTACAATCGTTTCCACCACAAAAAACCAAAGAGGATAAATCTCCAAACCGCACGTTCAAGACATTAAACCAAAGGGAATTATGGCCTTGAAGAATCCTCCACCTCCACTTGTTAAGGAGAGCCGTACTGAACCAAACCATATTTTTAACTCTCAATCCTCCTTTCTCAAAACGAAGTTTAACATCCTTCCATTTCACCAAATGAATTCTTCTCTTCTCCTCCACTCCGCCCCATAGAAATCTACTTTGAATGGAAATAAACCTTTTCACCACCTTCAATGGCATTGTATAAAAAGACATAGTGAAAATAGATAAAGAACTAAGCACCAACTTCAAGAGAGTAATTCTACCTCCTAAATTTAAAAAAACGATTCGTCCACCCTTCCAAACGATTCTTCAACTTTACTAAAAGAGGATTCCAAGTGGCTTTCTTCCTAGGATTGAAACCTATAGGAATTCCGAGAAAAAAAAATTACTTTCTTCCAGCTTATAAGAAAGAAAGTGTGACGCCGCATCCATTAAGTGAGCACTAGAATTTATGTCAATCAATTTACTCTTATGATAATTGATACCAATACCCGAAACTATTTCAAAGGCTCGGAGAACCACCTTAATTGCCCACACTTGTTTCCAACTTCCATCTCCCACAATAAGCGTATCATCCGCTAATTGTAAAATATCCACCCAACAAGAACCCTTAATATTGAATCTTTGAAAATCCTCTAATTCAATGGATTGTCTCACAATTCCCGTAAATCCTTCCGCCACTAAAACAAAAAGGAAAGGAGAAAGAGGATCACCTTGCATCAACCCTCTTGAAACCAAATATTCCTTAGTTGGACTCCCGTTGACAAGAACCGACAAATTACTTTTGAACACCAACAACTTTATCCATTTCAACCATTTTATCCCAAAACCCATCCTTTGAAGCATATAACGAAGAAAACTCCAACTTACCTTATCACACGCCTTCTCAAAGTCAACTTTAAAAAGAATGCACTTCCTACCCTCATTCTTAGAAAAACCAACCACATATTTCGCCACTAGCATACCATCTAACAAATGTCTACCGGGAACAAAAGCATTTTGACCTGGAGAAACGATGGAATTTAACACTTTTTCTAATCTCCCCGACAAAAGTTTAGTCACCACTTTATACATACAACCCACTAAGCAAATTGGCCTATAATCATCCAAGCTAACCGGATTATGAGTCTTCGGAATAAAAGTCAACAAAGAAGTAATTAAAATAATTGATGAAAGCTTCTTTAAGAAAAAACCAACATTTCTTAATAAAAAGAAAAGAGTATCCATCCAGAAACGGGCTTTTAACCCCTCCACAATTCCAAATCGCCTCTTTAATTTCATTTTCTAAAAAAGGTTTCTCAATTTCCATCCCTCCTCCGCACTTTATGGACTTAAAAGAAATTTCATCCAACAAAGGTCTAACCTCTTCCGTTTCAATGAATTTATTCCCAAAATGAGAATAAACGGCCTCTTTAACATCCACTACCGATTCCACCAAACCTCCTGGGGTAAGGACAGGTCCTAAATGATTATGTATCCTTCTTTGTTTCATCACCTTATGAAAAAAATCTCTATTAGAATCTCCCTTCTTCAACCATCTCAATCTAGATTTTTGCAATAACATACTTTCCTTTATCCTCAAATTCTTAACTTACTACAAACTTCTTTCCTCAACATTATCGGCAAAAAAAGAGTTAGATTCGGAAACTAACCTTTCATCTGCAATTTTCATGTCACGAACGCCTTCCTCCATCTCCAAATCAGTTTTCCCAAAACCTCCTTATTCCAACTTCGAAGTTTATCTTTAAGAAGCCTAAACTTTTCTTTTAGAACAAAATCAACTCTTCCTTCCATCTTCGTACTTTTCCACTTTTTCTCTACAAAAGGAATGAAAGAATAAAAAAAAACCATTCATTATTGAAACTAAACGGCTTAGGTCCCCAATTCAAATGGTCTGTCGTTATCCAAATAAGACAATGATCTAAAATGTCTCTATCACCAATAAATTGACCGACCAATTCCCATCTATTCACAATGTTACTAGATAAGAGAAATCGGTCTATTCTACTCATCCCATCCCCACCAAACCACGAGAACTTTTTCCCTTGCACGGAATGTCCACCAACGTTTTATCAATAAACTCCGAAAAAAGCTCCTTTCCTTTATGGTTCACCGTTAAAGCCCTTCCTTTCCTTTCACTACTATTTTTAATAGCATTAAAATCCCCTCCCAGGATCCATTCTCCATCTTTGAAAGACTCGTTCAAATCTAACAAGTCATTCCACAAACATTTCTTCTTGCTTAACTCACAAGACGAATAAATATTAACAAAGTAGTAAATATTACAGGATTTACATTAAAGAGGAGAAATAATGGAACAGGCAGAGGGAATATTTCATCATCATTGTAAGAAAATTACCTATGTTGGTTTCATCTTTTTTTTTTTTTTTTAAATTTACCCATCTCTATTATCAATGTACCTATCATTTCTAGCATGGATCTGTGCAAGTGGAAATTTATCCATCTTTTGCTTTTTGTAATTCATGATTTCTCTCCTTTGACATAGGAAGGATGCCTTTCCTTTACTGTAACTCAAACCATCGGTGCTTGGTGCTTCTTGACGTTGCGCGACTACCTCTACCGCAAATCATCTCCTTTCCCTTTTGAATCGGTTTGCAATCGTTTTCATTTTGGTTTTCTTTTGCGTTTTAGTTATCGCTTTCGTCTTCGTTATTTGAATCCAGTTTAGGGTTTGGAAAAACTGTTTATTTCGTTTATGAATGTAGCGGTGGCCGGAACAGAAAGGATCTCTGATTTAAGAAATTTGTTCCTAACTTGCAGATCTACTATTGGTAATAATGAATATAAAGAGAAAGGAAGAGATATGTTAGAGACATGGACATGAGTTTTCTTATTTTAAGTTACTAAAAGGTTGTTAATTTATTTTTCTTATGTTTTTAGAAGTTGTACTTAATGATTGACAACAATTTATTCTAGAAGACATTGCTAGAGTATAGGCATGTCTAATTTCTAACACTCTTATGTGAAGTGTTTGGCTCATGCTCATGGAAGATTATATTATGGATGCCATGACAGTAGTGTTCAGGTATCAAGTTTTTAGAAGTGTGATGTAGCCTAAATCCAACGTGATGCTATCTCAAATTGAGTATGTGATAGTATCTCAACATAATGATAATAATGTTATTGCAATATTTCAGGAGATACATTTGGCCACTGGAACTATCAGTAATATACAAAGTGTTCTAAAAGATTAATTGGGAAATCTAATCCTATTCATAAAGGTGTCTCACACATATACTCTATAGTGGTCTATGTAAAGTTCTAAACACCTAATTCTTGCAAGAAACATCCGGTTTCATGATATAACAAGTTTCAAAGCCTGGAATTTTTTTGAGCTTCTTGATGTTAATTTGATTGATGTCTTACCATAGTTAACTCACTGTTTTGCCAAACAACAAAATTTGCAGTCTGTTTTACAAGAAATCAAGCTAATGACAAATGCATTAAGAATATTTGAAGGTAATTGGGTGTTTATATTTAATATATTGGTCTGACATGAGAGACTACTATTGCTTTGAATATTCTGTTGTGGTTTTCATTTATGGCTTGCCAATGGCTACTATTTTTCTAGCTAACTAATTGTATATTTTTAGTTCTGCACTAACTGCATTATACTTTTGTACAGAGCTGCAAATACTGGTTGGGGTGAGAAGGACAATTCAAAATGGGATAAAATTTAAAACCCTTATAAGAAGTATATTGATTTAAATATCCATGGTCCTGTTGCTAAGATCCCTGGAAACCTCTATCTTTTTATCTATGAATTTGGCATTTAGTTTTAGAATTTATAGGTTCAACCAATGTAAAACAAACTTTCTGTAATGATTAGATTAGAAAAACAATTGATTTAACCAATTAATCAATGTGTTCAGTTATCGATTGTTGGAATATAAGGTTTAATACTAAAACTTAATTGTTTATTTTGTTGATGTATTTTGAAAAGATTAATAAAACTGCAAGATTCATTGAATCAACTACTGTAACACTAGACTAATGAAACAAGATTGGCCTTGTCTTGAATTAGTGATTTATTACTTCTTCTTTTTTTTCTTCTATTGAGTTATAATGATTATAAACTGTTTTAGAGTTAGGCCAAAACAATGTTTAAGAATTCAACTTTTTGTATCTATTATATGTTAACTACGTATTCTAAAGATGTCTTTGAATGAAAATAATTCAACAATTCCACTATCAAGCAAGTGAGTGTTACTACCAATACTCAATTTAGTTTTTGTTTGTTATACATGTGTTTTCACTTTTTACAATATAGTTAACTCGATTATTATACCATGTTGAACTTTGATTAATGGGTTTGATGATAATTTAGTTTTTGTTTGTTATACAGGTGTCTTCATGTGCAAAACACTTATACACTTAACCATAAAAACAAACATAATCAAATAAAAAAAAATCAATCATATTATTTGGAATAAATAAAAATTAATATTTAAAATTTACAAATAAGTTAATCATTTCTAATTTTCTATTTATATCTAAAAAATATACATTTATATTTGTTAAATTTCAACTTTTTCCCTCACATGTTCTTTTTTATATAGTTATTTAATATAGTTGAATTTTAATGATTATTATTCATTTATAATTAAATTATTAATTTTAAATTTACATGTTTCTAAATATAATTTATACAATATTAAATAAATTTACATGTTATTAGGTTGTATTTTAGAGGTCACTATCAACGAAATACATATTTTTTTTATTTTTTCGATTGTTAAAATTCTTTTTATTCTCTTTTTGTCTCACGGGTCAATAAAAAGACTTTATTTTAGTTTAATCAATCATTAATTTAATTTAAGAGATAAAATCTTTATTTTTAAATATTATTTTTTTCCCCATCTCACAATTATATTTTTTTCTTCTTTTGTATATGATTAATTGATATAATTATATCTATATAAATACTGTTCATTTAAAAAAAAGTTAATCTTTTCAAATCTTGCATTTATATTTAAAATTTTATATTTGTATTTGATACTGTCTAAGTGTTATGACATATTTTATTGCTATTTTTTTTTATTTCATGACTATTATTTGAAAATTCTAAAATACTATTTTTTTTATTTATACAATATCATAATTAAATTACCCGTGCGGGAGCACGGGTCTCTTACTAGTTATTTATAAAAATATGTAACTCAAAATAACATTTTATGAAAACATTTTTTAAAAATGTTTATAAATTTAAGAAATTTTAATATCCAAAAATAATAATAGAAAATATTGAAATATTTAAAATAATTATTTAAAATATTTTTTAAACAAATATTTGTAATTTTTTAAAGAAGAAAAATATACAACACCATACAAATTATTTTTAAAAATTTGAAACAAACAAATCTTATATAATTATTTAAAAAATACCTGAAACAAACTAGAGCTATGATATTAACTCATTATTTTCTTAAAAAAAAAACAAATTATTATAATCTTAATTTTAAAAGTGTAACAAACTGAGCGTTACTAAAAGACTAAATAATAGAATAATATTTGAACTTAGTGTAACAAACTATTCCTATAAAATTAGTGTAACAAATTTTTCCTATAAAACGAGTGTAACAATTTTTTTTTAATGTTACTAAAATGCTAAATAATAAATACGTTTAATTATTTTTATTCAATTTTATAAACTAATTTTTGATTGAAATTTATTTTAAATTAACAGCTAGATAACAACGACAAACACAAAGTGAAAAAAAGATGGTTACAAAATTTAAAAGAAGTCAATAGATTTCAATTATTTATAATCTTATTTTCAAATCACTTTAACAAACTTTTCCTTTTAAAAATAACAGCCTTTATCTAACTAATCTACCTATTTAATGGAGAACCACAAAATTATAATTCATTCTTTAGACTCATTTTCATATAAAAAGTCACAAGAAAAAGCCTAATTCATATAGTTACTACTCTTATACAGTAAAATGAATCCATCCAAAGCAACGTTCTCACCAATATCAAAACCAAAGAAAAACCATGATTACAAAAACAATTGTGAAAATATAAGTTATACAAGTAACAACATGATACTCTTAAAAACCGCAATGAAGAACTCGATGAAGAACAAAGGAGGGTTGGAGGCTAAGCTTGCAAATAAAATGTTTATACAGTCCAAACGTGTATCGAGAACTCAATGTTTTCTTCGTCGTCAAAACTTTCAAACCAAGCCGTCTAGATTATCCATCATGTCTACCATACAAGAAGAAGACTCGTCTGTCTCACCAATGCAATCTAAGATACACGAGGGTGAAAATATTAGATACACAAGTGACGACATTATACTCTTGAATACGGCAATGAAGAATTTAATGAAGAACAAAAGAGTGTTGGAGGCTAAGCTTGCAAATAAGAGGGCTATAGAGTCCAAACGGGTATCGACAACTCAATGTTATCTTCGTCGTCAAAACTTTCAAACTATGCCGTCTAGATTATCCATCATGTCTACCATCCAAGAAGAAGACTCATCTGTCTCACCAATGCCATCTAAGATACATAAGGGTGAAAATATAAGATACACAAGTAACGACATTATACTCTTAAATACGGCAATGAAGAATTTAATGAAGAACAAAAGAGTGTTGGAGGCTAAGCTTGCAAATAAGAGGGCTATAGAGTCCAAACGGGTATCGACAACACAATCTTATATTTGTCGTCAAAAATTTCAAACCAAGCTGTCTAGATTATCCATGATGCCAACCATCCAAGAAGAAGAAGAAGAAGACTTGCCCATCTCACCATTACCGTCTAAGCTATGTTAAGTAGACTTAGGAAAGTTTTGATAATATCGGTACCGTCCTAACACCCTAAATTCCCTAAGTATGTGTGTCCAATTTGAAAAACCATTATGCCGAGACCTCGAGTTCTAAGTTTTGAAGTAGCCTCTTAAGTAGTTTATACTAGCAGTCGGCACCATCTTAAGCATGCTCTACGTAGGGGGCCGATGAATATAAGTGAATGATCCTGAAAAATAACTATCGAATGTTCGATTAAATTGAAAAAAAATGAGAATACACCTTCTAAGTTAGGTGACCCTCACCCGGTCATTTAGCCCAACGGTTGTTGATTCAAAAAAAAAAAGTAACGCCCATTGTTGGTTGGTCCATTGGTCTCTGGTATTGGACTCGGTAGGGCGGATTACGGTCCGATCCCCCACAATTGCGATGGGTTATAAAAAAAGGGGTGTGCCGCTTTTTTAACCAGAACCCTGTGCTAATGAAAAGGATCATAGTCGCTAACCGGTTTCCTTACTATGAATGTGTACGGATAACGGGCTTAATGTGATTGCGCTATAATGAAAAGAGGTGAAAAAGAACAAAGAGTGTGGGTCGAGTTATAATGGCATAATTCATATTGGTTTTGCATAGGTGGGAGTTTTTGTCCGCGAAATGCGGGTATGTGTCACTATGATATCTTTGTTATCAATATCTAATTCCTTTCTATTTAGCACTAGCTTAGCAGCCTCATACCTTTAAGAGTTTCATCGTGCATATGACATTTCTTTTTGTTCTGTTTAATGCTATTCATCTATAGATGTCAATGATTTTTGTGACTGTAAAAGTGTTTCAAGTTGAAAGGAAAATGAAACTTCGTTGAAATTATGTTTTATCCCATTCTATCTGAGTGCATACAGTAAGGTGACTTAATTATGTTTGTAGTTTGTGATGTATCTTAGTAAGGTGACTTAGTATATGTTACTATTTTTAAAATGCCAAAAGGTTTGTTTGAAACAATTTAATTGAATTCTATTGATAGTTGTAGTGCTGATTTTGTTGCGAACTTTTTTCATCATTATTCACATCCATGGTTGTGCTCTTTGCACTTAAATACAATGTTCCATATTTTTCACTCTAATTTTCTTCTACTATACTTAATTAGTTCCATTCCGTTAGATTCAGCTAACTTGTTTCATGAATTTAAATGTCATTGTTTTTAAACTTTATTTTTTTATATATTTGACATTTTAAACTAATATTTTTATCAAAAAAATATTGAATTAAAATAATAGTTATAAGATTGAAATTTAAATTTGTCTCAAAAATATCTATTAATTAAAAAAGTATACAACTGTTGAGAGATATATTTAAAAGTCTAATTCAAAAACTACTCAATAGGAGTTTAAATTGTCTCAAAAATATTTTGCTCACATGAAAATATAAATGATAAATTAAAACCGTTATATTAAAACAAAATAGAGAGTTAAGATTTGGAGTAAATTTTTAAACCTATTCTTAGAGACAATAAAACTTTTCTCATATATAATTGAGTTGACTCATGAAACTAAAGAGTAGAACTATTTATAGTTCAAGTTCATCTCATTTAGTTAACAAACTTAGTTTTCTTTTTCCATATTTATCTCATTTGGTTCATGAACCAAGTTCAACAATTTAATTGTTGAATCGAATTTCGAATAATATTCAAGTTGGTTCGATTCATTGTTAGCCCTAATTACAACATATACCGACCGAAATTGTAAAAAAAAATTACCCCATCGCAACTATTATTTAAAACATTTGGTGTCACTCAAAGTCTTGTAGAAATCTATCAATGATTTTGAATTATAAATGTTGAATTACACAACTAGTCGGTCTTTAGTAATACCATCACGTTGTATTAAATGCTTTGTGGAATAATAACGCTCTTAAAAAATACAAAATTGTTGTATAAAAACGCTCTTAAAAAATACAAAATTGTTGTATAAAAACGCTCTTAAAAATAGAAAAGAAACACTAGATAGTTATTTTCAAAGTTCTCAAAATATTTAATTAAAATAAATTATCAAAATGTACAAACAAATTACTCATCTTCAAGAGAACATCTTTCCATATTCAAAGTAATGCTAACATACTTAGCTTTTTATACAAAGATATGTATATTCACTTTCATATAAACTTTCACAAAATTACCTCGTTCAGAAAAATTACACATCTTCAATAGAACATCTTCCGTATTTCCATTGACTTTTATAATTGAATAAGCCCCTAAAATGAAAGTAATGCAAATCAACCTCAACTCTTTTTTTTTTAATCAAGAAATATATTAAAGAATCAAAAGTTCTACAAACGATTACAAAAGATCCGGAGAAGATTACAACTTGAAAGAAAATTAACCACCAAATACAATCTAAAAAAGAAAAAGCAAAAGATCATTGCTAAATTCGTAAAAGTTATAGTTGGTGCGGGTAATTTTCCCTATGAAGTACCACCTCCAAATGAGAGTCTTAATCCTCCAAACGGTGTCGGAAACACTCCACGAATCATTCCGGAAAATAATCCCGTTTCTAAGCTTCCAAATAGACCAACAAATATACAACCAAATAGTTCATTCTTTACCGGATTTCACCTTCTTAGATTTACAAAAACCATACCACGTCATGAAGCTACCCATAATACAACCTTCATAATTGAAATCAACATAACCTAACCAAATAGCTATCTCCTTCCAAACCAAAGCAGACACCCCACAATCAAGCAAAATAGGGTTCAAAGATTCCCTCTCCAACCGACAACACACACAAGAAAAAAAATTCGCAAAAGAAATACCTCTACGGAGAAGAAGATCCTTTGTTGGCAAACGGTTGAGAAATCACCTCCAACCAAAAGCTTTAATATTTTGGGGCACCTCCAACTTCCAAAGACAACCAAAAGAATTGAAAAACTCCATTTCGGGACCAAAAGGAACGTGAAAAGCATTGGAAATAGAGTAACAACTTTTCACGGAAAACCTCTTATCCACTTCCGCCGCCCACTCCACCGTGTCCGAAACCGCCGTTACCGGTTAGACCGATCCAACGAACGATCTAAGTTGCTGAACCGCAACCTAAACATCCACCAATCTATTAGCCTCCGCTACACCGAAATCTTCCCACTCCCAAAGACCGTTCACCCAACCACCCATCCCCGCGACCGCTACAAACTTAAGATTAGAGAGATTATAAACAACGGGAAACAACTCCTTAAGACACTTTTTCTCCATCCAATTTGCATGTCAAAAAGAAGAAATAAAACCATTACAAATATTAAAACAACAATTTTTAGCAAAAACATCGACCTTGTAAACTTTCTCCAAGGACATAATATCTTTCCACCACGAGGAATTAGAAGCCCCTTTACTATTCCCTCCGTAGGAAATAACATGAAGATTAATGTCACCATACCGAGCTTTCAACACTTTGTACCAAAGAGCTTCCGATCCTCCAAGAATCCTCCACCTCTATTTGTTAAGGAGAGCAAAATTAAAATCACGAACCCTTCTCAAACCAAGCCCGCCCTTCTCCATAGAAAGACAAACAATCATCCAACTTACCCAATGTATTTTTCTTCGATCTAACGACCCCCCCAAAGAAAATTACTTTTAAACCTCGTAATCTCCTTTATAACTTTCAAAGGGGCCTCGTAAAAAGAAAGCATGAAAATGGAAAGGCTACACAGGTTTCCCACATGTTATCAAAAGATTATAGCAAAATAATTTTCAATTCATCTTCCTCCACTCAAAATACAGTCAGTGTCGCTGGAAATAATTCATCTTTTTAATATGTATATTTTCAATTCATCTTCCTCCACTTTAATATGTTTATAAATTTCTCGACAATCATATTATCGTTGAGAAAAATGACTTATCGCAACAATTTTTAAGGTCGCTAAAAATAATTTTTTTAATGTTACATGTTGGGCAAAATTTTAGTGTAGTTTGTTAAAATATTTATATCTACAATCAATAATAATAAAAATATTTTAGAATAAAATATTTAGTAAATAATACAAAATTGAAATATTTGATGGACATGGTCAAAATACTACACGTTGTTTGAAGAAGTATTTATGTCAAAATCAAATAAAATAATAATAAACTAATAAATTATTTCAATGCATATGATGAAAGTGATACGAAGACATTATATGTAGTTTGTGGATAAATTAATTTTTTTTTTTAAAGGCAAGAAATGATATATATATATATATATATATATATATATATATATATATATATATATATATATATATATATAAAAGAGGGAGAACTAAGGGTTCTCCAACCTATATACAAAATGGCCACTAGACCAACAACCCCACAAAAAAAAAAAATTACACACCAATTAAGATTATGAGAGAAATAAAATGGGATCTCTACTAAACTCATGGAAGGAATAATTGACATGGGTAATTTTCCCACAAAAGATCACTTCCACACTAAGATCTTTATATTCCAAACAATCTCGTTGAAATTCCATTCCTCCTCCCGAATGCACACTCCATTCCT
Source organism: Vicia villosa (assembly GCF_029867415.1). NCBI lineage: Eukaryota > Viridiplantae > Streptophyta > Magnoliopsida > Fabales > Fabaceae > Vicia > Vicia villosa. The sequence goes on along the minus strand of NC_081182.1, from coordinate 193,262,049 downwards.
TAGCCCGCATAAAGACCAATTAGTTGCAAGCCAAACCACATCTTGTTTGCTTTCCTCCACCTTATGAATTGAAAAAAAGAATGCCAATCCATAAAATTCGGTAGACACTCATCCTCCACTCCACCCACTTTACCCACCCAAAGAGCTATTTCATTCAAATCTCTTTAACCACTCTACATCCAAAAAAGAAATGCTTCCTATTTTCTACACCATACTCACACAATGTACAACATAACTTTTCTAAAGGGAAAGAGATACCTCGACGAACCAATAACTCTTTAGTAGGAAGCCTATCAAGAAGAAGTCTCCATCCAAACGCCTTAATTTTGAAAGGCACGTCCGCTTTCCACACATGGCGATAAGCCTCATCATGCTTGCCATAAGGACCAAATGGTGTTAAGCTCCTTTCATAAAATTCATAACAATATGCCACCGAGATATCCGCTCCCTCACTCCCATTCCACCACACATCATCGGTCTCCATAGTCTCCTTCGGACCTACATAATGCGATAAAGTCTCCCGCAATAACAAATTCTTCCCGTCCAACCCCCTTTCGACCAATAGATCTCTTCGGGTAAGCCGAGATCACCCCAAACCCAATTTCCATCTATCCATCCTCCCATCGCCCCAACCGCTACCCCTTTTAAAAAGGAGGCATCATATAATTCTAGATGAACATTTCTTAACGAATTTCCATCCATCCACACCGCCTCCCAAAACAGAGTCAAAAACCCATTTTGAATCTATTAAAAAACTCTTGTGATTTATATATATATATATATATATATATATATATATATATATATATATATATATATATATATATATATATATATATATATATCTTTCTATATATGTATATGTTAAAAAGTAATTTCAATATAAGAAAAAGTAATTTCAATTTATTAATTATAATAAAATTATTTTATTATAGTCTATTAAAATTATTTGATTCTTATAAATCTCTACAATATAAGTGACATAAACGAGAAAAGTAAATATATTACATATTCAGAGAACCAATTTTTTATCAACAAATTTATACCGCTTGTTTTGATTGAAAAAGAAATAATAATTATTATAAAAATACATTAATTTTTTTGACAAAATAATAATAAACTAATTATAACCATGTTTTTTATAGAAAGTTACAAATCATATTTTTAAACTGCTTTTCTTAATTAATTATTTATCATAGATATACTAAAAACGATATAATCTATAACCATGTTTTTTTTAATGAAAAACTATTTTTTTGTGGGATTTAAGGAAAATTACGTGCCTATATTTTAGTCATTAATAGTAATTGGGAGAGATAGTGGAATATATAGTTAAGGTTTTCCTATTTTTTTAGTGAATTTTTTAATTAATTAATAACTAAACAATTGATTGAGAGAGATATATAGAGAATAAGTCAAAAGTGAATAATAAATTGGAGGTAATTTTTAGCGCTAAAGAATTTGGCAATTCTTAGAAGAGCACTATCTCTTAGATAACTGTTACCCATTATCTTCTCTTATGAGAATTCCTTTCTCATTATTTTTCAATTGGTTTCCAAACCAGCTTTAATTTCTTTCATAATAAGGTTAGTTTATTCTTTTTCAAGCTAAATGCATACTTTAAGATTTCATTCATTTTTATCTTAATCAATTTTGTAATTGATATGTTCATGTTTTGTCATTCTCTATTTAGTCATAGCTCCCCCAACAAGGTCCGGATTTACATATTCCAAATTCTTCGAATACAAGTAAGCAACAATAAGGTATTTATTAAACCTCTTAACATTAATTTTCCTATTCATATACTGAAATTCTGGACTCAGACACGCGATGTCTTACAGGATGTCGCGACATCACTATCTGAATGTTTTTAAACAAATGAACAAAGTGTAAATAGAAAACAACACAGGAAAATTGTTAACCCAGTTCGGTGCAAACACACCTACATCTGGGGGCTACCAAGCCAGGGAGGAAGTCCACTATAAGTAATATCAATTCAAGGTAATAAAACTCAATATTATGCCTTTCACTTAATATCTACCCAATGCAACTTCAATCTAAACAACTTAGACCAGAGATCCTACTCACTCCCCCTCAATCACAGTAGTGATGATAAACTGACCAATGAAAAAGAAGACACTCTTCAAAAACACAACTTGATCTTGCTTAAAAGCTTTGATCAAGTACAATAGTACTCTTGCTTAAAAGCTTCGAGTACTTCTTACAATTCAAAACAAAAACACCTAGACCAAGACAATCATCATGATGATTGTTTGGCTTACAAGAAAACTAACTCCAAAAAGACAGCAAACTTCTGGACGGCAAACCCTAAAAAAAAACCAAAAAACCTCTTCGTCCAGCAGCTTCCTCAAATGTTATAAATAATCTTGCAACAGCTGGGCCTTGGATCCAATATTCGTTTTAAACCTAATTAAGACCAATTCCATAAAGCAAAGATCCTATGAATAACCATCGCATAAAGCTGTTCTGAAACAAATCAATATCCAAAGTTTCCTCTGAAACAAATCAATATCCAAAGTTTCCAAAAGAGGCGCGCAAAGTCTTAACAGATCAAATAATAAAACACAGCAGCTTCGGATGTCATGACATCGGTCTTGACATCGGGTAAAGGCCTGCACAATAAAAACTTCAAAACAATGCAAGTCATGACACCAGGTTTGTCATGCTAAAGACACTATTTGTTTTACCAAAAAAAAACAGCCAATCAATAACATCTACAATCTCCCCCTTTGGCAAATTTTTGGCTAAAACAATAATAGATGATACCGTCAGAGATTAGAGTACGCACAGCAGCCAATAGAAACAAGGATCCAGAGAAAACAATTCTGTCAGCCAACAACAACCTGCTTGATTAATCATAGTACATCCAAGGTGTCCCTTGTCCTGGACAAGAAGGATCCAGAGAAACAATTACAGCAACAACCAGCAACAACCAAGTCATCATTTATCACTTTCACTTCTCCCCCTTCTTAGCCACAAAAGGAGCCAAACAACAGATAAAGATTTACACTTCAGAGCCAGCAGTATCTTCAGTATCCTCCTTACTCATCTCCACATTACTGGAGCTACTAGTCCGGGCATCAGCATCCTTACCCTCCTCAGCCATCACTACCAACAGTATGATCATCACCACCATCAGCAGAGTATACTTGACATTCAAGTGAGCGATAGTGCTGGTCGCACACCCAATTAATTGCTATAATCCTTCACAACGACAAATGCCCAGTTTGCTTCTTAGATTTTCAAATTGATTTGCATCCAAAGCTTTTGTGAAAATATCAGCTAGTTGAAGGTTTGTAGCAACATGTTCCAAGACAATTGTTTTATCTTCAACAAGATCTCTAATGTAATGATGTCTAATATCAATGTGCTTGGTTCTGCTATGCTGAATGGGATTCTTTGAAATGTTAATGGCACTTAAATTGTCACAATATAATGTCATGACATCTTGTGTGACATTGTATTCTGTTAACATCTGTTTCATCCAAACAAGCTGAGAGCAACTACTTCCTGCTGCAATGTATTCTGCCTCTGCAGTGGACAGGGACACACAATTTTGTTTCTTGCTGAACCATGAAATAAGATTATTACCCAAGAAGAAACATCCTCCTGAAGTACTTTTTCTGTCATCAGCACTTCCTGCCCAGTCTGCATCACAATATCCAGTGAGAATGGGTTCACACCCATGAGAGTAGAGCATTCCATATTCACAAGTACCATTCACATATTTCAGGATCCTCTTGACTTGATTGATATGGCTGGTTTTGGGTTCTGCTTGATACCTAGCACATACCCCAACAGCAAAGGCAATATCAGGTCTACTGGCTGTAAGATACAACAGACTTCCTATCATGCTTCTGTATAGACTTTGATCAACACTGGTTCCCTTTTCATCTTTGGACAGCTTCAAATGGGTAGGTGCTGGTGTCCTTTTGTGAGAAGCATTTTCCATTCCAAACTTTTTGACAATGTTTCTAGCATACTTGCTCTGAGAGAGAAAGATTGAGTCTTCCATCTGTTTGACTTGCAGCCCAAGAAAATAGGTTAATTCTCCAACTAGACTCATTTCAAATTCAGATTGCATCTGATCAACAAAATGTCTAGTCATCTTGTCTGACATCCCACCAAATACAATATCATCCACATAGATCTGAGCTATCAGAATCTTCCCTTCTTCATCTTTAACAAAAAGAGTTTTATCTATCCCTCCTTTCCTGTATCCATTGCTGGTAAGAAACTCAGTTAGTCTCTCATACCAAGCTCTAGGAGCTTGTTTCAAACCGTAAAGAGCTTTTCTTAATTTGTATACATGATCAGGGTGGTTTGGATCTGCAAAACCTTTAGGTTGTTCTACATAGACTTCCTCATTCAAATATCCATTCAAGAAAGCACTCTTCACATCCATCTGGTATAGTTTGAATTTCAGAATACATGCAATCCCTAACAATAGCCTAATTGACTCAAGTCTGGCTACAGGAGCAAAGGTTTCATCAAAGTCAATTCCTTCAACTTGGGTGTATCCTTGAGCAACTAGCCTTGCTTTGTTTGTGATAACAGTTCCCAGTTCATCTGACTTGTTCTTGTAAACCCATTTAGTTCCAATGACATTAGTACCTTTAGGTCTTGGTAGCAGCTCCCATACTTCATTTCTTTCAAACTGGCCTAGTTCTTCCTGCATGGCATTAATCCAGAACTCATCTGTTAATGCTTCCTTGACATTTTTAGGTTCAATTTTTGACACAAAACAAGAGTTTGAGACAACTTCTCTTGACCTTGTAATAACTCCACTGTTGAGATCTCCTATAATAAGATCTTTAGGATGATCTTTCTGAATTCTTATAGAAGGGCTCTTGTTAGGGGGTTCAGTCTCAGCTTCTGTGGTAGTGGGACTGCAATCATCTTCTCTTGTAGAACCTTCTGCTGTAAGATCCCAGAATGTTCCGACATCTTCTGTGACATCTGCTTGATTGTGAACATCATTAACCACAACATTTATGGATTCCATTATTATTTTGGTTCTTGAGTTGAATACTCTATAAGCTCTACTGTTTGTAGAGTAGCCCAGAAAGATTCCTTCATCACTCTTGGGATCCATCTTCCTCCTGTGATCTCTATCAGCGAGAATGTAACACTTACTACCAAACACATGGAAGTATTTGACAGTGGGTTTTCTTCCCTCCCAGATCTCATATAGGGTGGTAGAGGTTCCTTTTCTTAAGGTAACTCTATTATGGACATAACAAGCAGTATTCATGGCTTCAGCCCAGAAGTAGATAGGAAGATTCTTAGCATGGATCATGGCTCTTGCTGATTCTTGAATAGTTCTATTCTTTCTTTCAACAACCCCATTTTGCTGTGGAGTAATAGGGGAAGAGAATTCATGATGTATTCCTTCAGAGGAGCAGAATTCAGCAAACTTTTGATTCTCAAATTCCTTTCCATGATCACTTCTAATTCTCACAACACCATTTTCTTTTTCTCTTTGAATTCTTTGACATAGGTCCTTGAAAACATCAAACACATCTGACTTTTCTCTGATGAAGTTTACCCAAGTGTACCTGGAGTAGTCATCCACAACCACATAAGCATATTTCTTTCCTCCAAGACTTTCTATTTGCATTGGTCCCATCAAGTCCATATGTAGAAGTTCAAGAACTCTGGAAGTAGTCAGATGTTTAACCTTTGGATGTGACATCCTGGTTTGTTTTCCTACCTGACATTCACCACATATTTTTCCTTCATCAAATTGTAGCTTAGGAATTCCTCTTACAGCTTCCAGAGAAATAATTCTTTTCATACCTCTTAGATGAAGGTGCCCAAGTTTTTGGTGCCACAGCTTTGCTTCTTCTTCTTTAGAACAAACAGTAGAATAGCTGGATTCATGAGACACCCACAAGTAGCAGTTATCTTTGGATTTGACATCCCTCATTACAACTTCCTTTTCTTCATTAATAACCACACACTCAGCTTTGGTGAAGTTGACTTGGTATCCTTGGTCACAGAGTTGACTGATGCTTATGAGATTGGCAGTCAGGCCTTTGACCAACAAAACACCTTCTAAATTTGGCACTCCTGAACAATCTAATTTTCCAACTCCTTTGATTTCTCCTTTAGCTCCATCACCAAAGGTTACATAACTAGTAGAATGACTCTTGATATCAACAAGCAGATTTTTGATTCCAGTCATGTGTCTGGAACATCCACTATCAAAATACCAGTCTTCTTTGGCTGAAACTCTGAGAGATGTATGTGCTATTAAAGCCATACTTTTAGGTTTCCATTGTTGCTTCTGGATGGGCATGATCTGCATAGGTTTGTAAGAAGGAGTTTGATCTGGATATCCATATAGTCTGAAGCAAAAAGGCTTAATGTGTCCAAATCTTCCACAGTAATGACATCTCCATCTTTGAAACTTTCTCTTCATTTTACCTTTCTCGTGATGTTGAGTCACATGTTTTGACATCGGCTTCAACATCTCAGCTTCAGGTTTAGTTCTGCTACTATCTTGGACATTTTTCTTTGCACCAACAAATCCTATACCAGACATATCTCTTGAACTTTTTCCAACCTGCAAGATCTCCTCCAACATATCCGTGCCACTGTTCAACATTTTTACTGATTTTGACATCTGATCAAGTTTGGATTGTAGCAGGATAATTTCACCATTCAGTTCAGATATAGTTTCATTAAGCTCTTTGTTATTAGCTTCCAACTGGGCTATGTATTTCTTCTGCTTTTCACCTTGTTGACATACTTCAGGACTTCTGATACACAGCTTTCTGTATGAAATTGCCAGTTCTTCAAAGGTTAGCTCATCTTCACTAGCATCTTCATCAGAATTGCACACTCCAGTAAGGGCTGTGACATGTTTGGCTGATTCTTCTTCAAAATCACTCTCAGAATCTTCATCAGACCAGGAGACTGACAATCCTTTCTTTTGTTTCTTGAGATAAGTAGGGCATTCAGCTCTAATATGTCCATACCCTTCACATCCATGACATTGGATCCCTTTGTTGTGGTTGTACTTTTCTTCTGGTTTAACTCCTCTGCCAGAGTCATAAGATCTATTGATGTCAGATGAGATGTTCTGGACATTAGGTCTTGACTTCTGATGCATCCTTCTCATAATTTTGTTGAATTGTTTACCAAGCATAGCTATAGATTCAGATACATTCTCTTCTCTACTTTCCTTAACCTCTTCTTGAGAGTTGGACACAAAAGCTATGCTTTTGTTCTTCTTTTCAGAATTTTCATTGATTCCCATCTCAAAGGTTTGAAGGGATCCAATTAACTCCTCTACCTTCATTTTGCTGATATCCTGTGCCTCTTCTATAGCTGTAACTTTCATATCAAATCTCTTAGGTAGGGATCTAAGGATTTTCCTCACCAACTTTTCATCAGACATTTTTTCTCCCAAAGCTCCTGAGGTATTAGCAATATCGAGTAAATTCATATGAAAATCCTTAATACTTTCATCATCCCTCATCCTTAGATTTTCAAATTTTGTAGTTAGCAGTTGAAGTCTTGACATCTTCACTTTGGAGGTGCCCTCATGAGTAGTCTTTAGGATATCCCAGACATCTTTGGCTAGTTCACACTGGTGAACCAGTCTGAATATATTTTTGTCAATTCCATTAAATAAAGCATTTAGAGCTTTAGAGTTGCCAAGCGCCAATGCCTCTTCATCTTTGTCCCAATCTTCCTCTGGTTTAAGAGTTTTGTTGCCATCTTTATCAGTAATAACAGGATGTTCCCATCCTTTGTTCACAGCTCTCCATGCTTTGCTGTTCACGGATTTCAGAAAAGCCACCATGAGAGGTTTCCAATAATCATAATTAGAGCCATCCAGAATGGGTGGTCTCATTATAAATCCACCACCTTCTTTGTCCATCGAACCAGAAAATACTTTCCCTAGATCTCACCCAGTAAAAACAGGCAGGGTGCCTGCTCTGATGCCAATTGAAATTCTGGACTCAGACACGCGATGTCTTACAGGATGTCACGACATCACTATCTGAATGTTTTTAAACAAATGAACAAAGTGTAAACAGAAAACAACACAGGAAAATTGTTAACCCAGTTCGGTGCAAACACACCTACATCTGGGGGCTACCAAGCCAGGGAGGAAGTCCACTATAAGTAATATCAATTCAAGGTAATACAACTCAATATTACGCCTTTCACTTAATATCTACCCAATGCAACTTCAATCTAAACAACTTAGACCAGAGATCCTACTCACTCCCCCTCAATCACAGCAGTGATGATAAACTGACCAATGAAAAAGAAGACACTCTTCAAAAACACAACTTGATCTTGCTTAAAAGCTTTGATCAAGTACAATAGTACTCTTGCTTAAAAGCTTCGAGTACTTCTTACAATTCAAAACAAAAACACCTAGACCAAGACAATCATCATGATGATTGTTTGGCTTACAAGAAAACTAACTCCAAAAAAACAGCAAACTTCTGGACGGCAAACCCTAAAAAAAAACCAAAAAACCTCTTCGTCCAGCAGCTTCCTCAAATGTTATAAATATTCTTGCAACAGCTGGGCCTTGGATCCAATATTCGTTTTAAACCTAATTAAGACCAATTCCATAAAGCAAAGATCCTATGAATAACCATCGCATAAAGCTGTTCTGAAACAAATCAATATCCAAAGTTTCCTCTGAAACAAATCAATATCCAAAGTTTCCAAAAGAGGCGCGCAAAGTCTTAACAGATCAAATAATAAAACACAGCAGCTTCGGATGTCATGACATCGGTCTTGACATCGGGTAAAGGCCTGCACAATAAAAACTTCAAAACAATGCAAGTCATGACACCAGGTTTGTCATGCTAAAGACACTATTTGTTTTACCAAAAAAAAACAGCCAATCAATAACATCTACATATACTATTTGTTATCATATTTCTATCTTCAAAGTTCACATTATATTTCTCATAAATTTAATTTTTGAATCAAAATACAATAGAATATATAAATACAAGAAAATCTGGAAGAGGAAGAACTATTGGCTTAGGTATTGTAAAAAATAGAAGAAGAGCGCTATTGGAAAATTGCAGGTTGTTATTCCAAGTGACTACAGAAAAATTATAAGTAAGATTTTCTAATGTCTTGCATATGTGGTATGAATATTTTAAGTATAGTTTATTTGATATAAGAGTTATATTTAATGATAATGTATTATACAAGTGCTCTTCAAGAATGCTATTGATATATAGCGTCATGAGATGTTAATTGTGTTTTATGTAAAAAATGGGAGCAACATTGTTACTCTAGGAGTATGTGAACTAATATTTTTGTATAACAAAGAGTTTTAAAAATGTATGCATATTTGTTCATTTTGTACTTTGATGCAACTTTTTACTATATTAGTTTTTTTCTATTACAGAAGAATGTATTGGAAAAGAAACTTGTACATTAATTTTTTATTGTTTTGAAATTGTAGGTCAAATAAGAGTACTTCAACTACTTCACCAAGAAAGCTTCGAAACAAAGATATAAAGAAGAGTTAATAATCATGTTGGCGAGAGCCATAAATTCATTTGTTAACTATGTAATTTTTATTTTTATATTTATGGGAACAAGGTTATTTATTAATATTTAGTTTTTGATATTTTTAGAAATTTAAATTCTTATGTCAATTGGGATAATTTGTCGTATTTTTTATTTTGATATTATATTAATTATTGTTAATATTTCTTGAAAAAAATATTATCAATGTTGTGATTTATATTGTTGAATTATGTATTTTTAAATAATAATGACAATTTAAATGAAAATAATGATGCTAATTTTAAAAAGAAGTTGAAAAATATTATTATATTTTTATTAATGACATAAATTGTTGCGAAATATAATTTATGCCAACTACGTTTATGGTTGAGGTATAGAATATATGGCAACAACTCAAATCGTTGACAAAAATAATTTTCGACAATATTTTTAGTCGTTGGCAAAAATAATTTTCGACAACATCTTTAGTTGTTGACAAAAAACATCTTTTGGTAAGGACTATGAGCATTGTACTAGATCAGATAAGGCAACAATAATTATTGTTGTAAAAACATTTGTTATGACAACGACATCAAATGTGGCTGTAAAACTTTTTGCAATGGCACTTATACCAACGATATGCAACGACATTTTTTTTGTTGCAAAAAATACATTTTGCCACAACTTCATATTTTTCTCAACAATTTTTGTCGCTGCAAAAACTAACTTTTCTTGTAGTGAATCGGTTTGAATTCATCCATGTCTTATCCATGTCTTAATTAAACTAAACAAAAACAACTAATTATTAAGGCACAAAACGGTATAATGCGTTTATGTCAAAACCAATAATAAAAGGCAACATATTCACGCAATTTCAGACAAATTCAGCACAATATTTTTCATATTTAACAATGATTTAGGTAATAAAACGCAACATATTCATCACAATAAAACGCAGGTTCAATATTTTGAGTAATAAAACACAACATATATATTCACGCAATTTCAGACAACTTAATCACAATACCAGTAATTTAAGAAAGAAATTTACCTCGGATTTTACCGAACTTAAGAAAACGTAGAGATTGAGCGTTGTACGTCGAACTAGGCCGGAAACGCTGCTAATTCAAAGGAAAGAAACCTTCTATTATAAAAAATTTCATACAATAAAAACCGACTCAACCACTAATTAGTTTATATACAAATGATACTAGAACTATCTGTAATAGCATAAAAATGTGTGTATACATAAAAATGAGGCCATACTCCATAGCTTAAAAAATATGTCAATCTTAAGAAAAAATGAGGCCATACAAATGATGCATTACTCTGTATTCAAGAATTTGAACCGCATCAATCAACTAATATAAACATAATTTGATATTAACAACAATTCAACATGCGTGACTCAATGAACATCCCCACCCTTAATCCTCAAGAATGAACAACAACACTTTAATTTCTATCATCAATTAAGCACAACAAGCATTGAGTTTCAAGAATCTACAACAACAAATATGAATTTCTAGCAATATCAATCTCAACAATTAGTGTTCAACATCAATATGAATATCAACGCAATTCTACCTCTCATTCAAATTCGTTCAACAACAACAACCTCCATAATTGAATATTCCTCATTAGGCACAACAATTTGCAAATTCAGAATTCAAGTATCATCACAAGTAGCAAGCATGTAATCATCATTATCACACTTATATTGAAACAACAAGACCCACACTAGAATTTATCATCAACTACCAACAACAATAAACAAGTTTCATCCACAATGCAAATAATTGAATCAACAACTAAAGGATCGTGAAATTACCGAGAAAATGAAGAGAAGATCGGAGGAGTAAAGACCACGATCGGAACTGCAACCAGAAGGTGAAGCCGTAGTGCAAACGCAGAGTCACGGCGCGAAGCGGAAGCTCACAGCGTGAATCGAGTAGAGAAACAGAGGATTCACGGTGGAGGTAGGAAGTCCGACGAGGTTGCGGCGATGTCTGGCGATAGAGGGAGGTTGTGGTCGAAGGTTAATCTTAAGGTTAACGATTTTCTTCTCCGACGGCTACAGATTGAGAACGGAGAATGGTGGCTCAAGATTTTATGAAATGGTGAGTTTTCTGAGTTGAAATGGTGGGCAACGATGGAAACGATGGCACGATGTTCTCTTGTGGGCGACGATGGAAACGATGGCTGAGATGATTTCAAAGATCTGAGATTTCTATGGGCAGCGATGGAAGAGAAAGAGGGTTTAGGGATTTGCGATGGCAAGATGGAAACGATGAAAGAGGGTTTAGGAATTATGAAACGCGTTTAGTATAATTTGTTTTTAAAAATTTTAAAAAAGCTATGACAGCGCTTTTGAAAAGCGCCTTCGTAACTAAGGCTATACCAGCGCTTTTTAGGATAAAAGCGCTCTTGTACCCCACCCCCTATAGCAGCGCTTTTGAAAGCGCTTTCATAACCCCCCTATAAGAGCGCTTTTGAAAAGCGCTTTCGTACCCATGCCTTTACCAGCGCTTTTTGAAAGCGCTTTCGTAACCCCCCCTATAAGAGCACTTTTTTTGCGTGTTTTTTTATTTTGTTTTTAGCGAAACCTATACAAGCGCTTTTTCCTAAAAGCGCTTTCGTAGGGGTGCTGCTAAAAGACAAATTTGGCATAGTGCTATCACCCATAATTACAGTAAGAGATGGTAATTGAAAGATTCCCTCCTTACCTTAGACAAATTCTTGATCTTTGGTCTCTTCCTCTTTGTTCCTCTTTCACGTTCTTCGTGTTCCAACTTCTCAGTTCTTCCCCTTTTTCCGAATTTTCCTCTTTGTTTTATGAAAAATAACATTAATTAGAAAAAGGCTTTACTAACTCACACCTCCTTTCTTTCTAACATCATACATTGGCACAATGCCTTAAACCTTTCATTTTCTAATTTTATTTTCCATAATTCAACATAATTCTAATATTAATTAAATTTCCAATTTAAATTAAAATTAAAATTATACGAGTGTTACAACTCTCTCCCACTAAAAGAGTTTTCATTATCGAAAATATACCTCGGGTAAAGAGTTCCGGATAATAATCCTTCATCTGGATTTCTAGCTCCCAGGTAACATTTCCCTCAGCCGGTCCTCCCCAAGCTACTCTAACCAAAGCTAATTCCTTGCCACATAATTGCTTCAGTCTTCGATCTTCAATCCTCGCAGGTAAAGTGTAACACCCTGGATTTCCGCTTACCCCGCAGGGCTTCTGGCCTACCAAGCATGTCACCAGCTTAATCAATAATCCCCCCTAGGTCCGCTTATCGGCTGCCCAGGAAATATTGTTTTTGCCTCTCGCGGGAATCAAACCATGTACCTAGGGGTTAAGTACATATTCATAGCAATTCTTGCTACCAATTGAGCTATTAGCTCAAGTGGTAGCATGAATTGCTATGAATATGTACTTAATCCCTAGGTACATGGTTCGATTCCTGCGGGAGGCAAAAACAATATTTCCTATGCAGACGGTAAGCTGGCCTAGGGGGGATTATTGATTAAGCTGATGGCATGCTTGGAAGGCCGGAAGCCCTGCGGGGTAAGAGGAAATTCAGGGTGTTACATAAAGTCTCAACCGTCAAGTTGTCTTTCACCTGTATATCATCTATTTGGATCACATGGGACGGATCTGAAATGTATTTCCTCAACTGAGACACATGAATACATCATGCAAATTTGCAAGCATCGGCGGTAAAGAAATACGATAGGCCACTTCTCCTACTTTTTCAGAAATTTGGAACGGACCAATGAAACGCGGTGTCAACTTCTTTGACTTCAATGCCCGACCAATAACTATCATCGGAGTAACCCTCATAAACACATGGTCTCCTTCTTGAAACTCAATTGTTTTCCTCCTCTTGTCATGATAACTCTTCTGTCGACTCTAAGAAGCCTTCATCTTTTCTTGTATCATCCTAATCTTTTCTGTAGTCTGTTGCATAATTTTTGGCCCGACCACAACATTCTCACCAGGTTCATACCAACATAACAGTGTTCGACATCTTCTACCATACAAAGCCTCAAACGGATCCATACCAATACTCGAATGATAGTTATTTTTGTAGGTAAACTCAACCAAAGGCAGATAACTATCCCAAGCACCTCCTTTTTCCAACACACAAGCACGTAACAAATATTCCAACGATTGAATCATCCTCTCAGTCTGTCCATCCGTCTGTGGATGAAATGCAGAACTCAATCTCAGCTTATTGCCCAAAACCTTCTACAAACCTTCCCAGAACTTAGACGTAAATCTCGGATCTATGTCTGACACGATACTCGAAGGAATACCATGTAAACTAACTATCTTCTCAATATACAACTGAGCCAGCTTCTTCATCAGATAATTCATTCTTACTGGTATAAAGTGTGCAGACTTCATCAACCTGTCCACAACGACCTAGATAGCTTCACAATTCTTAATAGTTCTCAGCAATCCAGACCCAAAATCCATTGATATACTATCCCACTTCCACTCAGGAATAAACATCGGTTGCATAAACCCAGATGGCTTTTGATGCTCAATCTCTGACTTCTGACACGTCAAAGAAGAATACACAAACTCAACAATTTCTTTGTTCATTCCCGGTCACCAAAACAACTTTTTCAAATCATGATACATCTTGGTCGCACCGGGATGAATACTTAAACCACTACGGTGTCCTTCATCCAGAATACTCTTTCAAAGCTCATCAGCATTGGGAACACAGAGTCGATTACCAAACCTCAATATACCATTCTCGTCGATTCTGAATTCACCACCTTTACCTATGTTAATCAAAGTCATCTTATCGACTAATTCAACTTAACACTATTAGGAGTATCTTCACACACCAAACTCAAGTCTATGAATTGTTCAATCAAATCCAATTCCTTCACCATTAGCATAGACATGTGCAAAGACTTCCTACTCAACGCATCAACAACAATGTTTGCCTTACCAGGATGATAATTCAAACCAAAATCATAATCCTTAAGAAATTCCAACCACCTCCTCTGTCTCATATTAAGCTTTTTCTGATCAAAGAGATATTTCAGGCTCTTATGATCACTGAACACCTCGAACCTCGAACCATACAAGTAGTGTCGCCACAACTTCAAAACCAAGACTACAGCCGCTAACTCTAAATCATGAGTCGGATAATTCTTTTCATGCACTTTGAGTTGCCTCGACACATAAGCGACCACTTGTTGATTCTCCATCAATACACCACCTAAACCCATATAATATCTCTCGAGAGTTCTTATGTTCAGAACCTGTTGATTTTTTTACTGATTTGGTGCATGTTATTAATAGATGAAACAACAAAGAAAGATAAGATATTATGCTAAAAATCTTATCAAAGAAGTCAAATATGAAGAGCTACATAACAGAGACGAGGAAAGAATCAAAACGCAAAATATAGCTCCTAGCGTTGCTTCACTTGCTGTTTTCAAAAGGCTAAAATTTGTTTTACTTTTGAAATTGAGCTAAATTACAACATAATAGTTAAAATTACAATGCTTCAAAACTATTTATTATGGGTAACTTTATTAATATTATTGGGAGGGAGAGTAGAATAAGATCATTCTTTGCTTAAGTTGCATATATATCATGGGGGTTTACCGATGTAGAAAACTTATATACATTTTTGTAATGTTTTGTATTTTTGTTTCATTGTTGAAAAAATAGAAACAAATGATTAATATTTGTTATTGATGCATAAAATAAAATAAAAGTTTATATAAATATTTAAATAAAAAATTTATATTTTTACTAACCACTATTTTAAAAAAAATCTACAAAACTATAACTTATAGATAAATATTCATTTTTATTAATTATTGTGAGTAAAGATGGATTTTCAAGTATAAATAATGTGTCATTAAAATTATACGCATTTAATGACATTAAATTTATATGCTAATATAAACAATACATAAAATAAGAAGTGTAAAAAAGGAAAAGCAATCGATAAAAAAAATGGATTACAAAGTGAAATCAATAGACAATAAATGATATTAAAAATTAAATATATGATAAATTAAAGAAATTATTTTGGAGTTTAAAGGTAGTGCACTAACAGTGTAAACTAATTTTACACATATAACCAATCAAAATACTTACACTTACTATATCATATTAGTTTTTTAAAATTAAAATTGTATTTCAATTGGATACATAGTTGTGATTGGTTGACAGTGTGAAAATATTTTACACTGTCACCTTTTCTCATTATTTTATACTATTTTTATTTATAGTATATGTTCTTATTTATAGGTTTTTAAATGAATTAATTCACTTATCTATGAACATTATTATATTTTATTTTAAATAAAATTAAAATCTTTATTATAAAAATTACATTCCCATATTAAATAATTATATTTTTTGACATTATTATAATGTAGGGAATTGGATCTCAACGATGATGCATTCTACTATATGTTTGCTGCTTACTAATAATAATGAATGAATTATTTAGATTGGATAATAAATTTTATAAAAAAATTAAAATCAACCTTAATTAATTTTAAACTTAATTATTTTATTTCTTTTAAAAATTAATAATTAATATTGGTTTATAAAAAATATCTTTGCATAAATTTATATTTGTTAACACATTTTTCTTTTTCAAAATATGAGTTTTATTTTGAAAAGATTCAGACTTTGATATATTTTTTTAAAAATCTTCTGCTATTAATTTTAATCTCAAATTTTTTATAAAATTTTATTTTGTATATTTTTAATGACTTTTTTTTATGATATATCGTTAATAAATATTTATTATATTTTTAGTTTACAATTTTAGATAGATTAAAAAATATTTTTTAATATTTTAGAGAGATTGAAAACATATTTCATTTTTATTACATTTTAGAAACAAATGTGTGTAACATATCACTATCCGTACAGACGCATGAGTATCCATTCCAAAATTCGTGCAAATTCACTAGTTATTACATTTTTTGTATAATTAAAAAAATAAAAATAAATATATTTTAAATAATGTATGTATTGAAACACTGTCAAAACGTATATATTTATGTTACTCATATTTATTTATACAATTAAAATAATATTTTAAATACTATGTTATTAGTGGATATTTATAAAACTAAATGATTGCGTAAATATTTTTATAAATAATGTAAAAAAAAATAATATTTACCTATGGAAAAATAAAAGATTGATCCAAATATTTGTATATATAGAAAAACTATATTTATATTTCTGATCCAAATATAAATAAAAGAGTGAAGACTCATTTTTGTCCCTCACAAATATTACACGAGTCAAATTAGTCCTTCACAAAAAATTAGACTTAATTTAATCCCTTATAAAATTAAACCGAATCATATAAGTCCTTCTGTTAAAAATTTATGTATAGAATTTGTTAATATTAGAAGAAATCTCGGAAATTACTTGTTTAAAAATTACTTTATAAGAAATAATTTTGGTCTTTTTGATATTATTTATTGATAACTGTTTAGAAATGAAATTAAAATTAAAAATTAGTTTACTATTTAAAAAAATCCAACGTGTCAGTACAGTCGCGGTTTAAAAGTATGAAAAGAACCGGTTTAAAAGTAGGAAAAAACTGATTTGAGAAAAATATTAGCAGAAGGACTAATATGATCCGGTTAAATTTTGTAAGGGATTAAATTGGGTCAATTTTCATGTGAGGGACTAATTTGACTCGTGTAATATTTGTGAGGGACCAAAATGGGTCTTCACTCTAAATAAAAATATGTTTTTCTTTTGAAAATAATAAAAAAATTTGGTTAAATAATTTTGTCTTTCTGTTTTTTCATTCTTATTAATTTTAGAAACATATGTGCGTAACACCAGTACCCGTACGATATATTTTAAATAAAAGTAAATATATTTTAAATATTTTATGAATCCAAACACGGGAAAACTGTATTTATTTACGTTACTAATATTTATTTATACAGTTAAATTAATATTTTCCAATACTAGGTTATTAGTTGATATTAATAAAATTAAATGATTGCGTAAATATTTTTATAAATAATGTCAAAAAAAATTGAATATTTACACATGGGAAAATATACTGTTGACTCAAATATTTATATATATGATATTGGATAGTATGTTTTTGGTATAACAAAAAATTTAAGCTCGAACTACAACCATAGGAAAGCAACGACATTAGTTTCTACATATGTGCATAATGGATATCTTTATCCCACTACAACACGGAAGGCCTACGAAAGCGCTTATTTTGGGCTTTAAAAGCGCTGTGAAAGCCAACGCTGGCGTAGGTAACAAAAGCGCTTCTGAAAGAGCTCTGGTAGACCCCCCCTATAAGAGCGCTTTTCTAGAAAAAGCGCTCTGGTAGACCCCCCTATAAGAGCGCTTTTCTAGAGAAAGCGCTCTGGTAGCTCCCCCTATAAGAGCGCTTTTTCCAGAAAAGCGCTCTGGTATCCCCCCTATGAGAGCGCTTTTTCTGGAAAAAACGCTCTGATAGCCCCCCCTATAAGAGCGCTTTTCTAAAAGCGCTTTCGTAGGTTGCGTTTTTTTTATGCTTTTTTTTTAATCTTTGGCAGCGCTTTTACTAAAAAGCGCTTTCGTAGCTGGACCTTTAAGAGCGCTTTTTAAAAGCGCTGTCGTTGCTAAATGAGGTATTTTAATGTGCAGCCTGTAATTTAAGCCTCCAAGTCGACCTGTAATATTTTCGACCTGTAATATGTTTTCAACCTGTAATATTTTTGACCTGTAATATATTTTCGACGATATATTTTCAACCATAGGTAGGACAATATATATATACTAATATAATACCATTATAATATCCAAAATTATATATATATATATATATATATATATATATACATCATTACAAATTAAATCAGTAACATCAACAATATTATACTTCAAATCGACACAAATCCTACATGAAAAGTTGCTGAATATAAAATTGACACAAATCCTCTTTGATTTCTTCCAACTTAAGTCTCGGGTACGAAGCAGCACGAAATTCGTCAAAGTACTACAAAACAAAAACATAATATGAATGATTTAGTTAAATGTAATAAATTATATGAAATTATCTTAAGTTATAAATTCATACCGTGAGCGGAATCTCTAATTGATTCGCCTGAAGAATTTCTTTCATAAACCTCAAAACAAAGTATCCGCAATCTGAATTGTTTCGCTGTTGCGGACACTACATAGAAAAACAAATAAGATTTTATAGTTGTCTTGTTTTATCAAGTAGCATAAATATTATAAGCAAAATTGTGAAAAATAATATACCTGCACTTTGATCCAAGTAATGTTGTTTGATTTAGTCCGGGATACATGTGCGTCCCGTTGACTTCGGAACACTTGTATTGATCTAACAAATATATAAAAGCATATGTTTAGATCAATCTCACAAATAATTAAATATATAAATATACACGAATATTTAGAACGATCCCACTTACAAATCAATGATTTCCTTCATAGCCGGATAATTGGTCCAGTCACCATTTACCGAATTCAAATAATACACCACTTCCCTTATAGGGTTGATGGCAAGCAACAACCAGTGTGCTCTATAAATTAAAACAATAGGTTATATGAAAAATTTGCTATACACAAAAGAAACAGAGATTAGATGAACCAAGAATGAGAAACTAACCCTACTGGTCGGGTATTATACGCCCAAAGATGCAGACTTTCTGTATTGCCGGTGGACATGAATCTATCGACTAAACGCAGTCTAACTAATTCTGGTTTCGAAGCAATTGTCATTCCGCTGCAATGAGCGGAAGACACGAAACAGAATCTGTTTGACAATGCAGTCCCGCGCAACACTCTGTCATACAACAACCTTAAATAAACACAAATAATAAACATTAGATTATTTTCATTGAAATGTGTAAATTAATTGTTCGACTAACTAAAGAATATATCGGATGAGTGAATATTGCTGGATGTATGAGTGCATATTAGAGACGCCTAGTTGTTCATGCGTAAAAATCTCTTCCAACTCATCTATTACAATAATTGACATGAATTCAACACCAAAGATACCTTCATCCATATTGATATTACGGAGAGCACCATCCTTCGTATCGGACATATCAACAATTGTTCCGAGCGTCGTCCGGTATCGAGGCACAAAAGCACCGCCTTTTTTTGCCGCTGGCTTCGGAGGACCAGTGGGTGGTACGCTACGAACTGGCTGCGTCACTTGTTGTGACTCCCGAGCAGATGCCTAAAAATCATATAAGTTAGGTAAAATATAAAATCATGCAGTTTAAGATTCAGATTATATATTAACACTTTAAATGTACCTCTTTTAGTGATGCAACAGACTCCTCCTCCTGTAAAATCCCTTTACCCTTAATTGCGGGTTTTGTAGGAGCAGTCTAAAATTAAAATGCAAAAAATAATTAATAAACGGTGCAGAATTCACATTCGAAAACTAAATGATTCATAATCATTTTCAATATACCTCATCACTAATGGTAATGAGCTCCGAGGGCCATGCAACAAATGATCCTATTGCATCTCGCAGCAATGTCGTCTCTGAGACCATGTCAGGTACTGGTAGCATCGCATCATGATCTAATACAACATCCACCGATACTTTCAAGTGTCCATCCGGGAGCGGTCTATGGTGAAATAAATCTCCCAAAGTGTTGTGCACTTTTCCCTTGACAGTTGATACTAGCCTTATCACTAGAACAATTTGCAAGGAAAAAAATTTATAATTACCTCGGGAAATTTCCTTTGACAGTTGATACTAGCCTTATCACTAGTTTCTTTCATCGATGAAGTGTTGCACTTTTCTCTCATATACGTATCTTTATCTCTTTGCAATTCAGAGACTTGTGCTTGCAATTCCTGCAATTTTTGCAACACTTCTTCATTGGTAGGATTTGATCTTCTCCTAGGATGCTTGTAAAAAGAGGTTGGAGTCACACCATGACCTTTACCCCTCACCCGACCGGGATACTCAGGAGCATCTAGTGCTCTACTAAGTACGCTCCTATCATCCTGGTCCTCACCGGTGGATACTGATTGCGACAAGGTCTCCTGTAATTCATTTACATTTCAATAATTATTAGTGGAGATAAAAAATCATTTATATATTAAAAAAAATTGATTTAATTAAAGACACAGTGTTATACTTACACATTCAGCATAAACTCTTTGAACATCGGGATCAACAGCTTGATTCTTGCCCACACGAGCTTCCTTCCACAACACATGTACTGGAAGTGAGGTTTCCTCACTTTTCGTCTCCTCTAACTATGCATTGACACAAATAAAATCGTCAAATAAAACACATTTAGACAATTAATTAAAACGCATTTCTATTTACTTACAATTTTTTCCTCTAAGCGTGCATATCCCAAACGCCCTTTTTTGTATGGATACGCGGCTTTTGATGCTCTCGCATTATTTGTGACACTCCTTTTCCGAAAAGATTCATCTCTTTGCTCTACAAACTTAGCCCAATAATTCTCATGAATGAACATCTCGTACTTTTTTGGACGTCCCGGGGCCTCTTCAAGAAAGTTTCCTTCTTTATCCTTAAGATAGTTGTTTGTTAGATAAGCTTTCCACCCTCTATATCTTTTTCCGGCCAAACTAAGAATGAAGCGTTTACGCTCATCTGGTATGGTAAAAGACCTCTGCAAACAAACATACGCATAGAGTGTGTTAGTATAAGTAATTTAATCAAATTATCGTCAAGATAATAACAACAACCATATATGATACCTTAAGCTCGTCCCAAATCATGTCTTTTTTCTCGTCCAACTCTTTTCTTTTCAGATTCCACTTAGCTACGAAGACTGGAATATGCAAAAGAACAAGTGTACCAATATAGCTTGTCAACTTTGCAGAATTAGGACCAATTGGTTGGTTATCAGAATTCCATTCCAAATTATATATCAATCCTTGGTCTCTATGTCGAATGGTTCCCTTCATAAGGGACACACCTCGTGCAACTTCTTTTGATGATGTATCCGGAGCATCTATATCTTGTGAGTTTTCTTGTGGGTTTTCTTGTGGGTTCTCCTGTGGGTTTTCTTGATTACTAGCCATTGAACCTGTATAAAACAAACTAAAGCACATTAGTACATTATTAATAAGCTAACAATCTATACAAGTCAAATGAAAGTCAAACCATGCATGTACAAGTAAATCGGAATCGAAATCGGTGAAATTAGAATAAGCGTCAAAAAAAGAAAGTTGTCGGAATTGAACGAAATTTACATGGCTATGGTAAAACGTCCTTACGGACTCAAAAATGAAGTCGGTTTTCTGAAATTCAGACCCTAAGCCCGACTTTTAATCACGTGCAGAACCAAAACCGATAAAAAAAACTGTTCCAAAATGTAAAGATAAGTGAATGAGCAGCTCCGGAATTGTCAAAATAGTATAGTTACATGTAAAGAAGTCGACAAACGGATACATGGTTCAAAAGTTATGTACAAAACGAAAATATGCACCAAAATTGAATAAGTATTGTAACAATCGGAATAGAAATTGAAAAAATTATACAAATTGAATATATAACATTAGTCGAAATATGTATACTATTACCTTTTTCACTAACGTCTCTTTCTTTTCTTGGTAGGATTGTGTGCTACGCGTCTCTTAACAACGCGGACGGTTGGATTGATCCAAATACCCTCATTATGATCATTTCTAGTACAAGATTCGTTCTCATCTTGATCGTTTCTTGTACAAGATTCAATGCCAACACCAATATCACCTTGATCTCCAATGTTTTCATCAACTATTTTGTTTGATAAAAGCACTATAGACCATTTCGTACTTGTCGGATCATTGACATAGAACACTTGTTTAGCTTGAGAGGCTAGAATGAAAGGCTCATCTTTGTACCCCACCCTATTGAGATCCACTTGCAAAAATCCTGACTTATCCATTCGTATGCCACTATTATTTTCAACCCACTTGCAACCAAATACAGGAATTTGAAACTTTGCATAATCAAACACCAAAATGCGCTCGATAACCCTTAAATATGACAAATTTGCAAATTTCGGATTTAAGTCATTCGCACTTGATATGTGCATTGCTTCAGCTACCAAGGTAACACCACTATTTTGCATAGTACTTTTATCATCCTGTTCTTTGGTATAAAATGTGTATCCATTAATTGCGTATGCGCTATAAGAAAACACAATTATACTTGGACCATAGGCTAAACATCTCAACCTTTCTGCTACTGAAGCAGGATCTGAACGATACTTTGAATAAATATGTTCCCTAAACCACGGTATGAAACTTCGATTGTGCTCTCGTACTATCCAGTTCTCATTTCAATTCGGATTTAAATCTCGGAGAACAACCTTGTGCATTTCAACATACGACTCAACCTCAATCTCATTGTGCAGAACATACAAGTGCGCTTGATCCCGTTCGACCATTGATATTGTCACAACTTTATTTCAAATTAGCCTTTTTCCTTCTTTTTTTTCGACAATATGAGATTTGGGGAGTCCAATTGATTGAACATTTGAGAGGTATTCAGTACAAAACTCAACCGCTTCTTCAAAAATGTATCATTCGGCAATACAACCCTCCGGTCGACTTCTGTTTTTCACGTACCCTTTTAATATTTTCATATAACGTTCAGCAGGGTACATCCATCTCATATAAGCTGGTCCGTACAATTGTGTCTCTTTCACAAGATGAACAACTAGATGAACCATTATGTCAAAAAATGAGGGAGGAAAATACATTTCAAGATCACATAAAGTAACAACTATCTCTTTTTGCAATGTTGGTAAGATCGCGGGATCGACCACCTTATTGCAAATTGACCTGAAGAAAAAACACAACTGAGTTATTGCGCTTCTTACATTTTCTGGCAGAATAGAACGTATACCTATTGGTAAAAAATGTTCCATTATAACATGGCAATCATGCGTCTTCAAACTCTTTAACTTGAGGTCTTTCATGGACACAAGTCTTCTAATATCTGAAGAGTAGCCTTCTGGAACTTTAACTTCACTGAGGAACTTACACAATGTTTTCTTCTCATTTCTAGATAGAGTGTAAATAGCAGGTGGCAGATATGTTCGTCTTCCTTTCGTCACGGGTCCCAATTCAGTTCTCACTCCCATGTTTACCATGTCCTTCCTTATGTTAAGGCCATCCTTAGACTTTCCTTGTATATTGAGTAACGCACCTATGACGCTGTCAAATACATTTTTTTCAGTATGCATAACATCCAGGAAATGTCTTACGTACAACGACTTCCAATATGGAAGTTAAAAAAAAATTGACTTCTTCTTCCACCCACCCTTGACAAGTGAATGTGCAAAAGGCTTGCCAAACTGAGTGCTCACATCTTTCACCTTTTCAAAAATTTGATCACCTGACAAAAAAGGCGGGGCTGTACGATGTTCGGCCTTTCCATTGAATGCTTTTCTCCACCCACGGTAGTAATGATTAGAATTTAAGAATCTACGATGGCCGAGAAAGACATTCTTCTGACAAAGCTCCAATCGTGTCGTATCGGTTTCATCTTCACAAACAGGACACGCCTTTTGACCTTTATTGCTGTACCTGGATAGATTTTCGTATGCTGGAAAATCATTAATTATTCCAAACAACATCGCCCTCAAGTTGAAACTTTCTTTCCTATACCCATCGTAAACCTCCACACCGTTCTCCCACAAAAACTTTAAATCTTCGATTAACGGTGCCAAGTATACGTCTATCTCATTCCCTGGTTGTTTAGGCCCAGAAATTAGCATAGATAACATCATGTACTTATGCTTCATACATAGCCACGGAGGTAGGTTATAAATCATAAGAATCACAGGCCATGTGCTATGCGAGATACTTTGAATACCATGCGGGTTCATTCCATCAGTAGAAAATGACAAGCGAAGGTTTCTTGCTTCTTTTCCAAATTCAGGATAATCAGTATCAACTTTCATCCACTGTGGTGAGTCTGCCGGATGTCGCAACTTTCCATCAATAATTCTTTCATCTGCATGCCAAGTCAAGTGTTTTGAATCAGTTTCACTATGATACATGCGTCTAAATCTCGGAATTATAGGAAAATACCATAAGACTTTGGTCGGAGACAACTTTTTCTTATATCGAGGGGCACCGCATTTAGGACAATCATTCAATGCTGCATACTCGTTTCGAAACAAAACGCAATCGTTTGGACATGCATGTATCTTATCATAGCTCATGCCAATAGAGGACAACATCTTTTTGGCCTCATACGTTCGATTGGGAAGAACAGTATCATTTGGTAGCATATCTTTCATAAGGGCTAATAACTCTGTGAAACTTTTATCCGACCATCCATCGTCCACCTTTAAGTTGTACAACTTTAACACCACAAACAATCTTGTGAATTTTGTACAACCCTCATACAACGGTTTCTCTGCATCGCTTACCAACCTCTCGAACATTTTGGGACAATCCTCAAGATCTTCTTCAAGCGCTTCTGCAATCTCTTCGACTCGATCATAATCATATGTGTCTGTGAAATTGTCGTTTGAAGCATACTTCGTATTACACCTCGACTCAACATTCCCATTACTTTTCTCACCATGCATTGTCCAACATGTATAACTTCTATCAATTCCAAACCGTAGTAAATGCGATGCCAACTCATTCCCGTCAACCTTACCCCCATAACAGCAACCCAAGCAAGGACACGACATTCGAATCGGGTCTTTGGAGTGCGCAACCGCAAACTTAACGAATTCCCATACCCCTTTCTCGTACTCTTTCGACAATCGGTTTGAATTCATCCATGTTTAATCCATGTCTTAATTAAGCTAAACAAATGCTTTTGCTTCTTGGTTTCTCTATCAGGTACTAAGGAATTCTGTCAAGATAAGAAATAGCTATCATCATTATGTCTTGATCAGAATACCTAATGAGATCCTATAAATTGTGAATAATAGAAATAAATCTTGTCAAACCACTTAAGTCTTGAAATAGAATGTTATGCAACTATAGTACAAAAATATACTACCGTGAATAAGCAACACTTAAGCAATACCTAATGAGATCCTATAGCTTTCATATTGGTTAAGTTGGTAGTTAGCTAAAGATAGGAAGTTACAGTTGTCTCGATTGTTTGAGTCTCTAAAAGAAGACAATACCTTATTTCAGCCTACCCCCGATTTCTTAAAGAAGACATTACCTTATTTCAAGGTAATATAAGTCCACAAACCAAAAAACTGGTTGAGAGACACTAAATTGAAATTAAATAGAACCATAAACAATAAACTATAAGCAGAAAACAACAAACTATAAGCAAGAAGAAAGGGCTAGTAACCTGAGTTGGACTTGATGTGGGAGACGGGTAGGTTTAAATCGGTGTTGTACAAGTAGAAACCAGAGCCTTCAAAGTAACTGTAAAATTAAACACACACGATGCAGTTAAATATACCACATCTAACACAATATCAAAAAAACCCCAATCTAGAACTCAATTATTTAATATGATATGAAATCAATTATCAAGTAGCTAGTAACTACAAACACCCGAATTTACAAGCTGATATTCATTTGGTTAAATACTCGGGCACAGGTTTTGTCCATATAATAAAATTTTCATATCAATGCTATAGCATTTGAATAATATAACAAGCTGATATTTTCTAATGCCATTGGCATTTTAGTTTAACAGTATACTACTAACTTATTACTACTCAATCCATAAACTTATTGAGTGCAGTTAACAGAACACAGAGTAATAATACATCAACACTGTAAGTTCTTAATGTTCAAATAGAATGTAATAAGCACCAAGAAGTTCTTTGATTTAGATTGACGACGCACACCATTTCAGTTATATACAATAATAACTAAAAACCAGAATCACAATTTCACCATTGGACTATTCCCATAACTTAAATGAAGACAATGAAAAAAAATCACAACAGATTAAACTAACAGATTCATCCCATAAACATTTTGAAATCAATTCTAAGTCATAAAATGAATTCCAGACACCAAAGAAAACTTAATCATCAAACCAATCTCAAAGGACTAAGAGTAGATACAAAATACAAATAGACACTATTCGTTATCCAACAGCTTAATCAAGTGCTAATCATACAAGTGGTTATGAATAAGCTATTTCCATATCAAAAGATTAAATAAAGTCAAATTGTTCTCATATAAGCTATAAGTTGTTTGTTTTCACTTCTTTTAAGTTATTCCACAGAGTTAAACAAACAAGAGTGAAAACACAACCAAACTCACTACAATAATAGTTACTCAACACCGACACATTAATAATTGAAATGAAAATGGTCTTCTTCCCCTCAAAGCTATGTTAAATCTCATCGTCGACACAACACCGTGTTTACGGTGATTTCCGGTAAACAACCGCTAGTCTTCCAAACTATAATAAATATGATTTGGTTACTCGCAGGATCGACTAGATTGATCCTAGGACACATAGTCAAAAAGATTGTTATCAATGCTCATTCGAACCATATTCATGATTCGTCTTCTTCAATAAGCGTTGTTCGATTAAAGAACAAGTAATCTTGATAATCACTTTGTTATATGTAAGTATGATTTTAATGAAAAGATAGGTAACATAATATATGAAACTAAAAGGACTGTTAAACGTAAAGAATCTTAGAATGCAGAAACGTTAAAGACTTTGAAAATAAATGACATGAAAGTAATTCGAAAGTAAATGACATTAAAGTAAAGATACAGAAATGTAAATGGCAAGAAGTAAATGGAATGCAGTAATTCTGAAAGATATTCGAAAACGAAAGATAATACACATGTATTAAAGTGGTGGTGTCATACGTACATTTTCTCAGCGAACTCTTTCTCTTAACGCTTGATACTTGAGTAAGTATGTGAGTGATTTGTACAAAATGAACACGCAGAATCCTAACATTAAGACTCCTATTTATACTAGTTTCGACCTTAACGGTCCTACACTAATCTGCTGCCACGTCTCTCATAAGAACTTCCAGCGACGCCATCTGTTACTTGGACAGTTACGAAAACCGTCTTCGAATTTCAAATCTTCCCGCCTGAGTCCGTCTTCGACGCGTGGCAGTGTATTAAAAACACTACGAAAACACGCTAAGTAGTAATACTCGAATATATTTTATAAATTTTGTCTAAGTCCCCGAAGACACATACTTTCGCTAGCTATCAGTATTCATTATCTTCATAACGAAATGCATATTTTTTTAATTTTTTCGATTGTTAAAATTCTTTTTATTCTCTTTTTGTCTCACGGGTCAATAAAAAGACTTTATTTTAGTTTAATCAATCATTAATTTAATTTAAGAGATAAAATCTTTATTTTTAAATATTAATTTTTTCCCCATCTCACAATTATATTTTTTTCTTCTTTTGTATATGATTAATTGATATAATTATATCTATATAAATACTGTTCATTTAAAAAAAAGTTAATTTTTTCAAATCTTGCATTTATATTTAAAATTTTATATTTGTATTTGATACTGTCTAAGTGTTATGACATATTTTATTGCTATTTTTTTTTATTTCATGACTATTATTTGAAAATTCTAAAATACTATTTTTTTTTTATTTATACAATATCATAATTAAATTACCCGTGCGGGAGCACGGGTCTCTTACTAGTTATTTATAAAAATATGTAACTCAAAATAACATTTTATGAAAACATTTTTTAAAAATGTTTATAAATTTAAGAAATTTTAATATCCAAAAATAATAATAGAAAATATTGAAATATTTAAAATAATTATTTAAAATATTTTTTAAACAAATATTTGTAATTTTTTAAAGAAGAAAAATATACAACACCATACAAATTATTTTTAAAAATTTGAAACAAACAAATCTTATATAATTATTTAAAAAAATACCTGAAACAAACTAGAGCTATGATATTAACTCATTATTTTCTTTAAAAAAAAACAAATTATTATAATCTTAATTTTAAAAGTGTAACAAACTGAGCGTTACTAAAAGACTAAATAATAGAATAATATTTGAACTTAGTGTAACAAACTATTCCTATAAAATTAGTGTAACAAATTTTTCCTATAAAACGAGTGTAACAATTTTTTTTTAATGTTACTAAAATGCTAAATAATAAATACGTTTAATTATTTTTATTCAATTTTATAAACTAATTTTTGATTGAAATTTATTTTAAATTAACAGCTAGATAACAACGACAAACACAAAGTGAAAAAAAGATGGTTACAAAATTTAAAAGAAGTCAATAGATTTCAATTATTTATAATCTTATTTTCAAATCACTTTAACAAACTTTTCCTTAAAAAAATAACAGCCTTTATCTAACTAATCTACCTATTTAATGGAGAACCACAAAATTATAATTCATTCTTTAGACTCATTTTCATATAAAAAGTCACAAGAAAAAGCCTAATTCATATAGTTACTACTCTTATACAGTAAAATGAATCCATCCAAAGCAACGTTCTCACCAATATCAAAACCAAAGAAAAATCATGATTACAAAAACAATTGTGAAAATATAAGTTACACAAGTAACAACATGATACTCTTAAAAACCGCAATGAAGAACTCGATGAAGAACAAAGGAGGGTTGGAGGCTAAGCTTGCAAATAAAATGTTTATACAGTCCAAACGTGTATCGAGAACTCAATGTTTTCTTCGTCGTCAAAACTTTCAAACCAAGCCGTCTAGATTATCCATCATGTCTACCATACAAGAAGAAGACTTGTCCGTCTCACCAATGCAATCTAAGATACACGAGGGTGAAAATATTAGATACACAAGTGACGACATTATACTCTTGAATACGGCAATGAAGAATTTAATGAAGAACAAAAGAGTGTTGGAGGCTAAGCTTGCAAATAAGAGGGCTATAGAGTCCAAACGGGTATCGACAACTCAATGTTATCTTCGTCGTCAAAACTTTCAAACTATGCCGTCTAGATTATCCATCATGTCTACCATCCAAGAAGAAGACTCATCTGTCTCACCAATGCCATCTAAGATACATAAGGGTGAAAATATAAGATACACAAGTAACGACATTATACTCTTAAATACGGCAATGAAGAATTTAATGAAGAACAAAAGAGTGTTGGAGGCTAAGCTTGCAAATAAGAGGGCTATAGAGTCCAAACGGGTATCGACAACACAATCTTATATTTGTCGTCAAAAATTTCAAACCAAGCTGTCTAGATTATCCATGATGCCAACCATCCAAGAAGAAGAAGAAGAAGGCTTGCCCATCTCACCATTACCGTCTAAGCTATGTTAAGTAGACTTAGGAAAGTTTTGATAATATCGGTACCGTCCTAACACCCTAAATTCCCTAAGTATGTGTGTCCAATTTGAAAAACCATTATGCCGAGACCTCGAGTTCTAAGTTTTGAAGTAGCCTCTTAAGTAGTTTATACTAGCAGTCGGCACCATCTTAAGCATGCTCTACGTAGGGGGCCGATGAATATAAGTGAATGATCCTGAAAAATAACTATCGAATGTTCGATTAAATTGAAAAAAAATGAGAATACACCTTCTAAGTTAGGTGACCCTCATCCGGTCATTTAGCCCAACGGTTGTTGATTCAAAAAAAAAAAGTAACGCCCATTGTTGGTTGGTCCATTGGTCTCTGGTATTGGACTCGGTAGGGCGGATTACGGTCCGATCCCCCACAATTGCGATGGGTTATAAAAAAAGGGGTGTGCCGCTTTTTTAACCAGAACCCTGTGCTAATGAAAAGGATCATAGTCGCTAACCGGTTTCCTTACTATGAATGTGTACGGATAACGGGCTTAATGTGATTGCGCTAGAATGAAAAGAGGTGAAAAAGAACAAAGAGTGTGGGTCGAGTTATAATGGCATAATTCATATTGGTTTTGCATAGGTGGGAGTTTTTGTCCACGAAATGCGGGTATGTGTCACTACGATATCCTTGTTATCAATATCTAATTCCTTTCTATTTAGCACTAGCTTAGCAGCCTCATACCTTTAAGAGTTTCATCGTGCATATGACATTTCTTTTTGTTCTGTTTAATGCTATTCATCTATAGATGTCAATGATTTTTGTGACTGTAAAAGTGTTTCAAGTTGAAAGGAAAATGAAACTTCGTTGAAATTATGTTTTATCCCATTCTATCTGAGTGCATACAGTAAGGTGACTTAATTATGTTTGTAGTTTGTGATGTATCTTAGTAAGGTGACTTAGTATATGTTACTATTTTTAAAATGCCAAAAGGTTTGTTTGAAACAATTTAATTGAATTCTATTGATAGTTGTAGTGCTGATTTTGTTGCAAACTTTTTTCATCATTATTCACATCCATGGTTGTGCTCTTTGCACTTAAATACAATGTTCCATATTTTTCACTCTAATTTTCTTCTACTATACTTAATTAGTTCCATTCCGTTAGATTCAGCTAACTTGTTTCATGAATTTAAATGTCATTGTTTTTAAACTTTATTTTTTTATATATTTGACATTTTAAACTAATATTTTTATCAAAAAAATATTGAATTAAAATAATAATTATAAGATTGAAATTTAAATTTGTCTCAAAAATATCTATTAATTAAAAAAGTATACAACTGTTGAGAGATATATTTAAAAGTCTAATTCAAAAACTACTCAATAGGAGTTTAAATTGTCTCAAAAATATTTTGTTCACATGAAAATATAAATGATAAATTAAAACCGTTATATTAAAACAAAATAAAGTTAAGATTTGGAGTAAATTTTTAAACCTATTCTTAGAGACAATAAAACTTTTCTCATATATAATCGAGTTGACTCATGAAACTAAAGAGTAGAACTATTTATAGTTCAAGTTCATCTCATTTAGTTAACAAACTTAGTTTTCTTTTTCCATATTTATCTCATTTGGTTCATGAACCAAGTTCAACAATTTAATTGTTGAATCGAATTTCGAATAATATTCAAGTTGGTTCGATTCATTGTTAGCCCTAATTACAACATATACCGACCGAAATTGTAAAAAAAAATTACCCCATCGCAACTATTATTTAAAACATTTGGTGTCACTCAAAGTCTTGTAGAAATCTATCAATGATTTTGAGTTATAAATGTTGAATTACACAACTAGTCGGTCTTTAGTAATACCATCACGTTGTATTAAATGCTTTGTGGAATAATAACGCTCTTAAAAAATACAAAATTGTTGTATAAAAACGCTCTTAAAAAATACAAAATTGTTGTATAAAAACGCTCTTAAAAATAGAAAAGAAACACTAGATAGTTATTTTCAAAGTTCTCAAAATATTTAATTAAAATAAATTATCAAAATGTACAAACAAATTACTCATCTTCAAGAGAACATCTTTCCATATTCAAAGTAATGCTAACATACTTAGCTTCTTATACAAAGATATGTATATTCACTTTCATATAAACTATCACAAAATTACCTCGTTCAGAAAAATTACACATCTTCAATAGAACATCTTCCGTATTTCCATTGACTTTTATAATTGAATAAGCCCCTAAAATGAAAGTAATGCAAATCAACCTCAACTCTTTTTTTTTTAATCAAGAAATATATTAAAGAATCAAAAGTTCTACAAACGATTACAAAAGATCCGGAGAAGATTACAACTTGAAAGAAAATTAACCACCAAATACAATCTAAAAAAGAAAAAGCAAAAGATCATTGCTAAATTCGTAAAAGTTATAGTTGGTGCGGGTAATTTTCCCTATGAAGTACCACCTCCAAATGAGAGTCTTAATCCTCCAAACGGTGTCGGAAACACTCCACGAATCATTCCGGAAAATAATCCCGTTTCTAAGCTTCCAAATAGACCAATAAATATACAACCAAATAGTTCATTCTTTACCGGATTTCACCTTCTTAGATTTACAAAAACCATACCACGTCATGAAGCTACCCATAATACAACCTTCATAATTGAAATCAACATAACCTAACCAAATAGCTATCTCCTTCCAAACCAAAGCAGACACCCCACAATCAAGCAAAATAGGGTTCAAAGATTCCCTCTCCAACCGACAACACACACAAGAAAAAAAATTCGCAAAAGAAATACCTCTACGGAGAAGAAGATCCTTTGTTGGCAAACGGTTGAGAAATCACCTCCAACCAAAAGCTTTAATATTTTGGGGCACCTCCAACTTCCAAAGACAACCAAAAGAATTGAAAAACTCCATTTCGGGACCAAAAGGAACGTGAAAAGCATTGGAAATAGAGTAACAACTTTTCACGGAAAACCTCTTATCCACTTCCGCCGCCCACTCCACCGTGTCCGAAACCGCCGTTACCGGTTAGACCGATCCAACGAACGATCTAAGTTGCTGAACCGCAACCTAAACATCCACCAATCTATTAGCCTCCGCTACACCGAAATCTCCCCACTCCCAAAGACCGTTCACCCAACCACCCATCCCCGCGACCGCTACAAACTTAAGATTAGAGAGATTATAAACAACGGGAAACAACTCCTTAAGACACTTTTTCTCCATCCAATTTGCATGTCAAAAAGAAGAAATAAAACCATTACAAATATTAAAACAACAATTATTAGCAAAAACATCTACCTTGTAAACTTTCTCCAAGGACATAATATCTTTCCACCACGAGGAATTAGAAGCCCCTTTACTATTCCCTCCGTAGGAAATAACATGAAGATTAATGTCACCATACCGAGCTTTCAACACTTTGTACCAAAGAGCTTCCGATCATCCAAGAATCCTCCACCTCTATTTGTTAAGGAGAGCAAAATTAAAATCACGAACCCTTCTCAAACCAAGCCCGCCCTTCTCCCTAGAAAGACAAACAATCATCCAACTTACCCAATGTATTTTTCTTCGATCTAACGACCCCCCCAAAGAAAATTACTTTTAAACCTCGTAATCTCCTTTACAACTTTCAAAGGGGCCTTGTAAAAAGAAAGCATGAAAATGGAAAGGCTACACAGGTTTCCCACATGTTATCAAAAGATTATAGCAAAATAATTTTCAATTCATCTTCCTCCACTCAAAATACAGTCAGTGTCGCTGGAAATAATTCAACTTTTTAATATGTATATTTTCAATTCATCTTCCTCCACTTTAATATGTTTATAAATTTCTCGACAATCATATTATCGTTGAGAAAAATGACTTATCGCAACAATTTTTATAGTCGCTAAAAATAATTTTTTTAATGTTACATGTTGGGCAAAATTTTAGTGTAGTTTGTTAAAATATTTATATCTACAATCAATAATAAAAAAAATATTTTAGAATAAAATATTTAGTAAATAATACAAAATTTATAAATTTATAAATTAGTGATATATTTATGTACAAAATAAAAATAAAATAAAACAAGAAAATTTTGAAAAAAATTTAAAAAATTGAAATATTTGATGGACATGGTCAAAATACTACACGTTGTTTGAAGAAGTATTTATGTCAAAATCAAATAAAATAATAATAAACTAATAAATTATTTCAATGCATATGATGAAAGTGATACGAAGACATTATATGTAGTTTGTGGATAAATTAATATTTTTTTTTAAAGGCAAGAAATGATATATATATATATATATATATATATATATATATATATATATATATATATATATATATATATATATATATATATATATATATAATAAATTATTTCAATACATATGATGAAAGTGATACGAAGACATTATATGTAGTTTGTGGATAAATTAATATTTTTTTTTAAAGGCAAGAAATGATATATATATATATATATATATATATATATATATATATATATATATATATATATATATATATATATATATATATATATATATATATATATATATATATATATATATATATATATATATATATATATAAAAGAGGGAGAACTAAGGGTTCTCCAACCTATATACAAAATGGCCACTAGACCAACAACCCCACAAAAAAAAAAAATTACACACCAATTAAGATTATGAGAGAAATAAAATGGGATCTCTACTAAACTCATGGAAGGAATAATTGACATGGGTAATTTTCCCACAAAAGATCACTTCCACACTAAGATCTTTATATTCCAAACAATCTCGTTGAAATTCCATTCCTCCTCCCGAAAGCACACTCCATTCCTTAGCCCGCATAAAGACCAATTAGTTGCAAACCAAACCACATCTTGTTTGCTTCCTCCACCTTATGAGATCGAAAAAAAGAATGCCAATCCATAAAATTCGGTAGACACTCATCCTCCACTCCACCCACTTTACCCACCCAAAGAGCTATTTCATTCCAAATCTCTTTAACCACTCTACATCCAAAAAAGAAATGCTTCCTATTTTCTACACCATACTCACACAATGTACAACATAACTTTTCTAAAGGGAAAGAGATACCTCGACGAACCAATAACTCTTTAGTAGGAAGCCTATCAAGAAGAAGTCTCCATCCAAACGCCTTAATTTTGAAAGGCACGTCCGCTTTCCACACATGGCGATAAGCCTCATCATGCTTGCCATAAGGACCAAATGGTGTTAAGCTCCTTTCATAAAATTCATAACAATATGCCACCGAGAAATCCGCTCCCTCACTCCCATTCCACCACACATCATCGGTCTCCATAGTCTCCTTCGGACCTACATAATGCGATAAAGTCTCCCGCAATAACAAATTCTTCCCGTCCAACCCCCTTTCGACCAATAGATCTCTTCGGGTAAGCCGAGATCACCCCAAACCCAATTTCCATCTATCCATCCTCCCATCGTCCCAACCGCTACCCCTTTTAAAAAGGAGGCATCATATAATTCCAGATGAACATTTCTTAACGAATTTCCATCCATCCACACCGCCTCCCAAAACAGAGTTAAAAACCCATTTTGAATCTATTAAAAAACTCTTGTGATTTATATATATATATATATATATATATATATATATATATATATATATATATATATATATATATATATATATATATCTTTTTATATATGTATATGTTAAAAAGTAATTTCAATATAAGAAAAAGTAATTTCAATTTATTAATTATAATAAAATTATTTTATTATAGTCTATTAAAATTATTTGATTCTTATAAATCTCTACAATATAAGTGACATAAACGAGTAAAGTAAATATATTACATATTCAGAGAACCAATTTTTTATCAACAAATTTATACCGCTTGTTTTGATTGAAAAAGAAATAATATTATTATAAAAATACATTAATTTTTTTGACAAAATAATAATAAACTAATTATAACCATGTTTTTTATAGAAAGTCACAAATCATATTTTTAAACTGCTTTTCTTAATTAATTATTTATCATAGATATACTAAAAACGATATAATCTATAACCATGTTTTTTTAATGAAAAACTATTTTTTGTGGGATTTAAGGAAAATTGCGTGCCTATATTTTAGTCATTAATAGTAATTGGGAGAGATAGTGGAATATATAGTTAAGGTTTTCCTATTTTTTAGTGAATTTTTTAATTAATTAATAACTAAACAATTGATTGAGAGAGATATATAGAGAATAAGTCAAAAGTGAATAATAAATTGGAGGTAATTTTTAGCGCTAAAGAATTTGGCAATTCTTAGAAGAGCACTATCTCTTAGATAACTGTTACCCATTATCTTCTCTTATGAGAATTCCTTTCTCATTATTTTTTAATTGGTTTCCAAACCAGCTTTAATTTCTTTCATAATAAGGTTAGTTTATTCTTTTTCAAGCTAAATGCATACTTTAAGATTTCATTCATTTTAATCTTAATCAATTTTGTAATTGATATGTTCATGTTTTGTCATTCTCTATTTAGTCATAGCTCCCCCAACAAGGTCCGGATTTACATATTCCAAATTCTTCGAATACAAGTAAGCAACAATAAGGTATTTATTAAACCTCTTAACATTAATTTTCCTATTCATATACTATTTGTTATCATATTTCTATCTTCAAAGTTCACATTATATTTCTCATAAATTTAATTTTTGAATCAAAATACAATAGAATATATAAATACAAGAAAATCTGGAAGAGGAAGAACTATTGGCTTAGGTATTGTAAAAAAAAAAAGAAGAGCGCTATTGGAAAATTGCAGGTTGTTATTCCAAGTGACTACAGAAAAATTATAAGTAAGATTTTCTAATGTCTTGCATATGTGGTATGAATATTTTAAGTATAGTTTATTTGTTATAAGAGTTATATTTAATGATAATGTATTATACAAGTGCTCTTCAAGAATGCTATTGATATATAGCGTCATGAGATGTTAATTGTGTTTTATGTAAAAAATGGGAGCAACATTGTTACTCTAGGAGTATGTGAACTAATATTTTTGTATAACAAAGAGTTTTAAAAATGTGTGCATATTTGTTCATTTTGTACTTTGATGCAACTTTTTACTATATTAGTTTTTTTCTATTACAGAAGAATGTATTGGAAAAGAAACTTGTACATTAATTTTTTATTGTTTTGAAATTGTAGGTCAAATAAGAGTACTTCAACTACTTCACCAAGAAAGTTTCGAAACAAAGATATAAAGAAGAGTTAATAATCATGTTGGCGAGAGCCATAAATTCATTTGTTAACTATGTAATTTTTATTTTTATATTTATGGGAACAAGGTTATTTATTAATATTTAGTTTTTGATATTTTTAGAAATTTAAATTCTTATGTCAATTGGGATAATTTGTCGTATTTTTTATTTTGATATTATATTAATTATTGTTAACATTTCTTGAAAAAAATATTATCAATGTTGTGATTTATATTGTTAAATTATGTATTTTTAAATAATAATGACAATTTAAATGAAAATAATGATGCTAATTTTAAAAAGAAGTTGAAAAATATTATTATATTTTTATTAATGACATAAATTGTTGCGAAATATAATTTATGCCAACTACGTTTATGGTTGAGGTATAGAATATATGGCAACAACTCAAATCGTTGACAAAAATAATTTTCGACAATATTTTTAGTCGTTGGCAAAAATAATTTTCGACAACATCTTTAGTTGTTGACAAAAAACATCTTTTGGTAAGGACTATGAGCATTGTACTAGATCAGATAAGGCAACAATAATTATTGTTGTAAAAACATTTGTTATGACAACGACATCAAATGTGGCTGTAAAACTTTTTGCAATGGCACTTATACCAACGATATGCAACGACATTTTTTTTGTTGCAAAAAATACATTTTGCCACAACTTCATATTTTTCTCAACAATTTTTGTCGCTGCAAAAACTAACTTTTCTTGTAGTGAATCGGTTTGAATTCATCCATGTCTTATCCATGTCTTAATTAAACTAAACAAAAACAACTAATTATTAAGGCACAAAACGGTATAATGCGTTTATGTCAAAACCAATAATAAAAGGCAACATATTCACGCAATTTCAGACAAATTCAGCACAATATTTTTCATATTTAACAATGATTTAGGTAATAAAA
The DNA here is from genome assembly GCF_029867415.1 of Vicia villosa. Taxonomy (NCBI): domain Eukaryota; kingdom Viridiplantae; phylum Streptophyta; class Magnoliopsida; order Fabales; family Fabaceae; genus Vicia; species Vicia villosa. The sequence goes on along the minus strand of NC_081182.1, from coordinate 193,224,090 downwards.
CGCAACATATTCATCACAATAAAACGTAGGTTCAATATTTTGAGTAATAAAACACAACATATATATTCACGCAATTTCAGACAACTTAATCACAATACCAGTAATTTAAGAAAGAAATTTACCTCGGATTTTACCGAACTTAAGAAAACGTAGAGATTGAGCGTTGTACGTCGAACTAGGCCGGAAACGCTGCTAATTCAAAGGAAAGAAACCTTCTATTATAAAAAATTTCATACAATAAAAACCGACTCAACCACTAATTAGTTTATATACAAATGATACTAGAACTATCTGTAATAGCATAAAAATGTGAGTATACATAAAAATGAGGCCATACTCCATAGCTTAAAAAATATGTCAATCTTAAGAAAAAATGAGGCCATACAAATGATGCATTACTCTGTATTCAAGAATTTGAACCGCATCAATCAACTAATATAAACACAATTTGATATTAACAACAATTCAACATGCGTGACTCAATGAACATCCCCACCCTTAATCCTCAAGAATGAACAACAACACTTTAATTTCTATCATCAATTAAGCACAACAAGCATTGAGTTTCAAGAATCTACAACAACAAATATGAATTTCTAGCAATATCAATCTCAACAATTAGTGTTCAACATCAATATGAATATCAACGCAATTCTACCTCTCATTCAAATTCGTTCAACAACAACAACCTCCATAATTGAATATTCCTCATTAGGCACAACAATTTGCAAATTCAGAATTCAAGTATCATCACAAGTAGCAAGCATGTAATCATCATTATCACACTTATATTGAAACAACAAGACCCACACTAGAATTTATCATCAACTACCAACAACAATAAACAAGTTTCATCCACAATGCAAATAATTGAATCAACAACTAAAGGATCGTGAAATTACCGAGAAAATGAAGAGAAGATCGGAGGAGTAAAGACCACGATCGGAACTGTAACCAGAAGGTGAAGCCGTAGTGCAAACGCAGAGTCACGGCGCGAAGCGGAAGCTCACAGCGTGAATCGAGTAGAGAAACAGAGGATTCACGTTGGAGGGAGGAAGTCCGACGAGGTTGCGGCGATGTCTGGCGATAGAGGGAGGTTGTGGTCGAAGGTTAATCTTAAGGTTAACGATTTTCTTCTCCGACGGCTACAGATTGAGAACGGAGAATGGTGGCTCAAGATTTTATGAAATGGTGAGTTTTCTGAGTTGAAATGGTGGGCAACGATGGAAACGATGGCACGATGTTCTCTTGTGGGCGACGATGGAAACGATGGCTGAGATGATTTCAAAGATCTGAGATTTCTATGGGCAGCGATGGAAGAGAAAGAGGGTTTAGGGATTTGCGATGGCAAGATGGAAACGATGAAAGAGGGTTTAGGAATTATGAAACGCGTTTAGTATAATTTGTTTTTAAAAATTTTAATTTTAAAAAAGCTATGACAGCGCTTTTGAAAAGCGCCTTCGTAACTAAGGCTATACCAGCGCTTTTTAGGATAAAAACGCTCTTGTACCCCACCCCCTATAGCAGCGCTTTTGAAAGCGCTTTCATAACCCCCCTATAAGAGCGCTTTTGAAAAGCGCTTTCGTACCCATGCCTTTACCAGCGCTTTTTGAAAGCGCTTTCGTAACCCCCCCTATAAGAGCACTTTTTTTGCGTGTTTTTTTATTTTGTTTTTAGCGAAACCTATACAAGCGCTTTTTCCTAAAAGCGCTTTCGTAGGGGTGCTGCTAAAAGACAAATTTGGCATAGTGCTATCACCCATAATTACAGTAAGAGATGGTAATTGAAAGATTCCCTCCTTACCTTAGACAAATTCTTGATCTTTGGTCTCTTCCTCTTTGTTCCTCTTTCACGTTCTTCGTGTTCCAACTTCTCAGTTCTTCCCCTTTTTCCTAATTTTCCTCTTTGTTTTATGAAAAATAACATTAATTAGAAAAAGGCTTTACTAACTCACACCTCCTTTCTTTCTAACATCATACATTGGCACAATGCCTTAAACCTTTCATTTTCTAATTTTATTTTCCATAATTCAACATAATTCTAATATTAATTAAATTTCCAATTTAAATTAAAATTAAAATTATACGAGTGTTACAACTCTCTCCCACTAAAAGAGTTTTCATTATCGAAAATATACCTCGGGTAAAGAGTTCCGGATAATAATCCTTCATCTGGATTTCTAGCTCCCAGGTAACATTTCCCTCAGCCGGTCCTCCCCAAGCTACTCTAACCAAAGCTAATTCCTTGCCACATAATTGCTCCAGTCTTCGATCTTCAATCCTCGCAGGTAAAGTGTAACACCCTGGATTTCCGCTTACCCCGCAGGGCTTCTGGCCTACCAAGCATGTCACCAGCTTAATCAATAATCCCCCTAGGTCCGCTTATCGGCTGCCCAGGAAATATTGTTTTTGCCTCCCGCGGGAATCAAACCATGTACCTAGGGGTTAAGTACATATTCATAGCAATTCTTGCTACCAATTGAGCTACTAGCTCAAGTGGTAGCATGAATTGCTATGAATATGTACTTAACCCCTAGGTACATGGTTCGATTCCTGCGGGAGGCAAAAACAATATTTCCTATGCAGACGGTAAGCTGGCCTAGGGGGGATTATTGATTAAGCTGATGGCATGCTTGGAAGGTCGGAAGCCCTGCGGGGTAAGAGGAAATTCAGGGTGTTACATAAAGTCTCAACCGTCAAGTTGTCTTTCACCTGTATATCATCTACTTGGATCACATGGGACGGATCTGAAATGTATTTCCTCAACTGAGACACATGAATACATCATGCAAATTTGCAAGCATCGGCGGTAAAGAGATACGATAGGCCACTTCTCCTACTCTTTCAGAAATTTAGAACGGACCAATGAAACGCGGTGTCAACTTCTTTGACTTCAATGCCCGACCAATAACTATCATCGGAGTAACCCTCATAAACACATGGTCTCCTTCTTGAAACTCAATTGTTTTCCTCCTCTTGTCATGATAACTCTTCTGTCGACTCTGAGAAGCCTTCATCTTTTCTTGTATCATCCTAATCTTTTCTGTAGTCTGTTGCATAATTTTTGGCCCGACCACAGCATTCTCACTAGGTTCATACCAACATAACAGTGTTCGACATCTTCTACCATACAAAGCCTCAAACGGATCCATACCAATACTCGAATGATAGTTATTGTTGTAGGTAAACTCAACCAAAGGCAGATAACTATCCCAAGCACCTCCTTTTTCCAACACACAAGCACGTAACAAATATTCCAACGATTGAATCATCCTCTCAGTCTGTCCATCCGTCTGTGGATGAAATGCAGAACTCAATCTCAGCTTATTGCCCAAAACCTTCTACAAACCTTCCCAGAACTTAGACGTAAATCTCGGATCTATGTCTGACACGATACTCGAAGGAATACCATGTAAACTAACTATCTTCTCAATATACAACTGAGCCAGCTTCTTCATCAGATAATTCATTCTTACTGGTATAAAAAGTGTGCAGACTTCATCAACCTGTCCACAACGACCTAGGTAGCTTCATAATTCTTAATAGTTCTCAGCAATCCAGACCCAAAATCCATTGATATACTATCCCACTTCCACTCAGGAATAAACATCGGTTGCATAAACCCAGATGGCTTTTGATGCTCAATCTCTGACTTCTGACACGTCAAAGAAGAATACACAAACTCAACAATTTCTTTCTTCATTCCCGGTCACCAAAACAACTTTTTCAAATCATGATACATCTTGGTCGCACCGGGATGAATACTTAAACCACTACGGTGTCCTTCATCCAGAATACTCTTTCAAAGCTCATCAGCATTGGGAACACAGACTCGATTACTAAACCTCAATATACCATTCTCGTCGATTCTGAATTCACCACCTTTACCTATGTTAATCAAAGTCATCTTATCGATTAATTCAACTTAACACTATTAGGAGTATCTTCACACACCAAACTCAAGTCTATGAATTGTTCAATCAAATCCAATTCCTTCACCATTAGCATAGACATGTGCAAAGACTTCCTACTCAACGCATCAACAACAATGTTTGCCTTACCAGGATGATAATTCAAACCAAAATCATAATCCTTAAGAAATTCCAACCACCTCCTCTGTCTCATATTAAGCTTTTTCTGATCAAAGAGATATTTCAGGCTCTTATGATCACTGAACACCTCGAACCTCGAACCATACAAGTAGTGTCGCCACAACTTCAAAACCAAGACTACAGCCGCTAACTCTAAATCATGAGTCGGATAATTCTTTTCATGCACTTTGAGTTGCCTCGACACATAAGCGACCACTTGTTGATTCTCCATCAATACACCACCTAAACCCATACAATATCTCTCGAGAGTTCTTATGTTCAGAACCTGTTGATTTTTTTACTGATTTGGTGCATGTTATTAATAGATGAAACAACAAAGAAAGATAAGATATTATGCTAAAAATCTTATCAAAGAAGTCAAATATGAAGAGCTACATAACAGAGACGAGGAAAGAATCAAAACGCAAAATATAGCTCCTAGCGTTGCTTCACTTGCTGTTTTCAAAAGGCTAAAATTTGTTTTACTTTTGAAATTGAGCTAAATTACAACATAATAGTTAAAATTACAATGCTTCAAAACTATTTATTATGGGTAACTTTATTAATATTATTGGGAGGGAGAGTAGAATAAGATCATTCTTTGCTTAAGTTGCATATATATCATGGGGGTTTACCGATGTAGAAAACTTATATACATTTTTGTAATGTTTTGTATTTTTGTTTCATTGTTGAAAACATAGAAACAAATGATTAATATTTGTTATTGATGCATAAAATAAAATAAAAGTTTATATAAATATTTAAATAAAAAATTTATATTTTTACTAACCACTATTTTAAAAAAAATCTACAAAACTATAACTTATAGATAAATATTCATTTTTATTAATTATTGTGAGTAAAGATGGATTTTCAAGTATAAATAATGTGTCATTAAAATTGTACGCATTTAATGACATTAAATTTATATGCTAATATAAACAATACATAAAATAAGAAGTGTAAAAAAGGAAAAGCAATCGATAAAAAAAATGGATTACAAAGTGAAATCAATAAGACGATAAATGATATTAAAAATTAAATATATGATAAATTAAAGAAATTATTTTGGAGTTTAAAGGTAGTGCACTAACAGTGTAAACTAATTTTACACATATAACCAATCAAAATACTTACACTTGCTATATCATATTAGTTTTTTAAAATTAAAATTATATTTTAATTGGATAAATAGTTGTGATTGGTTGACAGTGTGAAAATATTTTACACTGTCACCTTTTCTCATTATTTTATACTATTTTTATTTATAGTATATGTTCTTATTTATAGGTTTTTAAATGAATTAATTCACTTATCTATGAACATTATTATAATTTATTTTAAATAAAATTAAAATCTTTATTATAAAAATTACATTCCCATATTAAATAATTATATTTTTTGACATTATTATAATGTAGGGAATTGGATCTCAACGATGATGCTTTCTACTATATGTTTGCTGCTTAATAATAATAATGAATGAATTATTTAGATTGGATAATAAATTTTATAAAAAAGTTAAAATCAACCTTAATTAATTTTAAACTTAATTATTTTATTTCTTTTAAAAATTAATAATTAATATTGGTTTATAAAAAATATCTTTGCATAAATTTATATTTGTTAACACATTTTTCTTTTTCAAAATATGAGTTTTATTTTGAAAAGATTCAGACTTTGATATATTTTTTTAAAAATCTTCTGCTATTAATTTTAATCTCAAATTTTTTATAAAATTTTATTTTGTATATTTTTAATGACTTTTTTTTATGATATATCGTTAATAAATATTTATTATATTTTTAGTTTACAATTTTAGATAGATTAAAAAATATTTTTTAATATTTTAGAGACATTGAAAACATATTTCATTTTTATTACATTTTAGAAACAAATGTGTGTAACATATCACTATCCGTACAGACGCATGAGAATCCATTCCAAAATTCGTGCAAATTCACTAGTTATTACATTTTTTTGTATAATTAAAAAAATAAAAATAAATATATTTTAAATAATGTATGTATTGAAACACTGTCAAAACGTATGTATTTATGTTACTCATATTTATTTATACAATTAAAATAATATTTTAAATACTATGTTATTAGTGGATATTTATAAAACTAAATGATTGCGTAAATATTTTTATAAATAATGTAAAAAAAATTAATATTTACCTATGGAAAAATATAAGATTGATCCAAATATTTGTATATATAGAAAAACTATATTTATATTTCTGATCCAAATATAAATAAAAGAGTGAAGACTCATTTTTGTCCCTCACAAATATTACACGAGTCAAATTAGTCCTTCACAAAAAATTAGACTTAATTTAATCCCTTATAAAATTAAACCGAATCATATAAGTCCTTCTGTTAATATTTTTTTAAACCGTTTTTTTTAGTTTTAAACTGTGACTGGACAGCCACGTTGGATTTTATTTATTTTTCATTTTTAAATTAATAATATAAAAAGTCAAAACTATTTTTTATAAGGATTGAACTCAGGCTCATGTGATTAATCTTAAACAATTATAAATTTAAAATAAAAAATACAAAATTTGTATCAATATAGTCTCAAACCTAAGTCTCTTCAGATTAAATGACAGACAATTTAATAAAATAGAAATTGATTTGTCTATTTCTAAATGATAGTCACTTTACTAACAATAGAAATTGATTTGTCTAGTTGCTATTTATAGTCACTTTACTAACCGTAAAAATTAATTTGTCTAGTTGTAAATGATAATCACTTTATTAAAAATAGAAATTGATTTATCTAGTTGTAAATGATAGTCACTTTACTAACAATAGAAATTGATTTTTCTAGTTATAAATGATAGTCACTTTACTAACAATAGAAATTGATTTTTCTAGTTGTAAAATGAAAATCATTTAACTTGAAGGGACTTGGATTTGAGACCTCATAGGTAAAAATTTATGTATAGAATTTGTTAATATTAGAAGAAATCTCGGAAATTACTTGTTTAAAAATTACTTTATAAGAAATAATTTTGGTCTTTTTGATATTATTTATTGATAACTGTTTAGAAATGAAATTAAAATTAAAAATTAGTTTACTATTTAAAAAAATCCAACGTGTCAGTACAGTCGCGGTTTAAAAGTATGAAAAGAACCGGTTTAAAAGTAGGAAAAAACTGATTTGAGAAAAATATTAGCAGAAGGACTAATATGATCCGGTTAAATTTTGTAAGGGATTAAATTGGGTCAATTTTCATGTGAGGGACTAATTTGACTCGTGTAATATTTGTGAGGGACCAAAATGGGTCTTCACTCTAAATAAAAATATGTTTTTCTTTTGAAAATAATAAAAAAATTTGGTTAAATAATTTTGTCTTTCTGTTTTTTCATTCTTATTAATTTTAGAAACATATGTGCGTAACACCAGTACCCGTACGATATATTTTAAATAAAAGTAAATATATTTTAAATATTTTATGAATCCAAACATGGGAAAACTGTATTTATTTACGTTACTAATATTTATTTATACAGTTAAATTAATATTTTCAAATACTAGGTTATTAGTTGATATTAATAAAATTAAATGATTGCGTAAATATTTTTATAAATAATGTCAAAAAAAATTGAATATTTACACATGGGAAAATATACTGCTGACTCAAATATTTATATATATGATATTGGATAGTATGTTTTTGGTATAACAAAAAATTTAAGCTCGAACTACAACCATAGGAAAGCAACGACATTAGTTTCTACATATGGGCATAATGGATATCTTTATCCCACTACAACACGGAAGGCCTACGAAAGCGCTTATTTTGGGCTTTAAAAGCGCTGTGAAAGCCAACGCTGGCGTAGATAACAAAAGCGCTTCTGAAAGAGCTCTGGTAGACCCCCCCCTATAAGAGCGCTTTTCTAGAAAAAGCGCTCTGGTAGACCCCCCTATAAGAGCGCTTTTCTAGAGAAAGCGCTCTGGTAGCTCCCCCTATAAGAGCGCTTTTTCCAGAAAAGCGCTCTGGTATCCCCCCTATGAGAGCGCTTTTTCTGGAAAAAACGCTCTGATAGCCCCCCCTATAAGAGCGCTTTTCTAAAAGCGCTTTCGTAGGTTGCGTTTTTTTTTATGCTTTTTTTTTAATCTTTGGCAGCGCTTTTACTAAAAAGCGCTTTCGTAGCTGGACCTTTAAGAGCGCTTTTTAAAAGCGCTGTCGTTGCTAAATGAGGTATTTTAATGTGCAGCCTGTAATTTAAGCCTCCAAGTCGACCTGTAATATTTTTTACCTGTAATATGTTTTCAACCTGTAATATTTTTGACCTGTAATATATTTTCGACGATATATTTTCAACCATAGGTAGGACAATATATATATACTAATATAATACCATTATAATATCCAAAATTATATATATATATATATACATCATTACAAATTAAATCAGTAACATCAACAATATTATACTTCAAATCGACACAAATCCTACATGAAAAGTTGCTGAATATAAAATTGACACAAATCCTCTTTGATTTCTTCCAACTTAAGTCTCGGGTACGAAGCAGCACGAAATTCGTCAAAGTACTACAAAACAAAAATATAATATGAATGATTTAGTTAAATGTAATAAATTATATGAAATTATCTTAAGTTATAAATTCATACCGTGAGCGGAATCTCTAATTGATTCGCCTGAAGGATTTCTTTCATAAACCTCAAAACAAAGTATCCGCAATCTGAACTGTTTCGCTGTTGCGGACACTACATAGAAAAACAAATAAGATTTTATAGTTGTCTTGTTTTATCAAGTAGCATAAATATTATAAGCAAAATTGTGAAAAATAATGTACCTGCACTTTGATCCAAGTAATGTTGTTTGATTTAGTCCGGGATACCTGTGCGTCCCGTTGACTTCGGAACACTTGTATTGATCTAACAAATATATAAAAGCATATGTTTAGATCAATCTCACAAATAATTAAATATATAAATATACACGAATATTTAGAACGATCCCACTTACAAATCAATGATTTCCTTCATAGCCGGATAATTGGTCCAGTCACCATTTACCGAATTCAGATAATACACCACTTCCCTTATAGGGTTGATGGCAAGCAACAACCAGTGTGCTCTATAAATTAAAACAATAGGTTATATGAAAAATTTGCTATACACAAAAGAAACAGAGATTAGATGAACCAAGAATGAGAAACTAACCCTACTGGTCGGGTATTATACGCCCAAAGATGCAGACTTTCTGTATTGCCGGTGGACATGAATCTATCGACTAAGCGCAGTCTAACTGATTCCGGTTTCGAAGCAATTGTCATTCCGCTGCAATGAGCGGAAGACACGAAACAGAATCTGTTTGACAATGCAGTCCCGCGCAACACTCTGTCATACAACAACCTTAAATAACCACACATAATAAACATTAGATTATTTTCATTGAAATGTGTAAATTAATTGTTCGACTAATTAAAGAATATATTGGATGAGTGAATATTGCTGGATGTATGAGTGCATATTAGAGACGCCTAGTTGTTCATGCGTAAAAATCTCTTCCAACTCATCTATTGCAATAATTGACATGAATTCAACACCAAAGATACCTTCATCCATATTGATATTACGGAGAGCACCATCCTTCGTATCGGACATATCAACAATTGTTCCGAGCGTCGTCCGGTATCGAGGCACAAAAGCACCGCCTTTTTTTGCCACTGGATTCGGAGGACCAGTGGGTGGTACGCTACGAACTGGCTGTGTCACTTGTTATGACTCCCGAGCAGATGCCTAAAAATCATATAAGTTAGGTAAAATATAAAATCATGCAGTTTAAGATTCAGATTATATATTAACACTTTAAATGTACCTCTTTTAGTGATGCAACAGACTCCTCCTCCTGTAAAATCCCTTTACCCTTAATTGCGGGTTTTGTAGGAGCAGTCTAAAATTAAAATGCAAAAAATAATTAATAAACGGTGCAGAATTCACATTCGAAAACTAAATGATTCATAATCATTTTCAATATACCTCATCACTAATGGTAATGAGCTCCGAGGGCCATGCAACAAATGATCCTATTGCATCTCGCAGCAATGTCGTCTCTGAGACCATGTCAGGTACTGGTAGCATCGCATCATGATCTAATACAACATCCACCAATACTTTCAAGTGTCCATCCGGGAGCGGTCTATGGTGAAGTAAATCTCCCAAAGTGTTGTGCACTTTTCCCTTGCAAACTAGGCGATAATTCGGTGAAGATAAGTATAGTTGGCAAGATGAAATGCCCTAAACCAATAATAAATATAAAGTCATTATCATTAATAAAATAGAACAATTTGCAAGGAAAAAAATTTATAATTACCTCGGGAAATTTCCTTTGACAGTTGATACTAGCCTTATCACTAGTTTCTTTCATCGATGAAGTGTTGCACTTTTCTCTCATATACGTATCTTTATCTCTTTGCAATTCAGAGACTTGTGCTTGCAATTCCTGCAATTTTTGCAACACTTCTTCATTGGTAGGATTTGATCTTCTCCTAGGATGCTTGTAAAAAGAGGTTGGAGTCACACCATGACCTTTACCCCTCACCCGACCGGGATACTCAGGAGCATCTAGTGCTCTACTAAGTACGCTCCTATCATCCTGGTCCTCACCGGTGGATACTGATTGCGACAAGGTCTCCTGTAATTCATTTACATTTCAATAATTATTAGTGGAGATAAAAAATCATTTATATATTAAAAAAAATTGATTTAATTAAAGACACAGTGTTATACTTACACATTCAGCATAAACTCTTTGAACATCGGGATCAACAGCTTGATTCTTGCCCACACGAGCTTCCTTCCACAACACATGTACTGGAAGTGAGGTTTCCTCACTTTTCGTCTCCTCTAACTATGCATTGACACAAATAAAATCGTCAAATAAAACACACTTAGACAATTAATTAAAACGCATTTCTATTTACTTACAATTTTTTCCTCTAAGCGTGCATATCACAAACGCCCTTTTTTGTATGGATACGCGGCTTTTGATGCTCTCGCATTATTTGTGACACTCCTTTTCAGAAAAGATTCATCTCTTTGCTCTACAAACTTAGCCCAATAATTCTCATGAATGAACATCTCGTACTTTTTTGGACGTCCCGGGGCCTCTTCAAGAAAGTTTCCTTCTTTATCCTTAAGATAGTTGTTTGTTAGATAAGCTTTCCACCCTCTATATCTTTTTCCGGCCAAACTAAGAATGAAGCGTTTACGCTCATCTGGTATGGTAAAAGACCTCTGCAAACAAACATACGCATAGAGTGTGTTAGTATAAGTAATTTAATCAAATTATCGTCAAGATAATAACAACAACCATATATGATACCTTAAGCTCGTCCCAAATCAGGTCTTTTTTCTCGTCCAACTCTTTTCTTTTCAGATTCCACTTAGCTACGGAGACTGGAATATGCAAAAGAACAAGTGTACCAATATAGCTTGTCAACTTTGCAGAATTAGGACCAATTGGTTGGTTATCAGAATTCCATTCCAAATTATATATCAATCCTTGGTCTCTATGTCGAATGGTTCCCTTCATAAGGGACACACCTCGTGCAACTTCTTTTGATGATGTATCCGGAGCATCTATATCTTGTGAGTTTTCTTGTGGGTTTTCTTGTGGGTTCTCCTGTGGGTTTTCTTGATTACTAGCCATTGAACCTGTATAAAACAAACTAAAGCACATTAGTACATTATTAATAAGCTAACAATCTATACAAGTCAAATGAAAGTCAAACCATGCATGTACAAGTAAATCGGAATCGAAATCGGTGAAATTAGAATAAGCGTCAAAAAAAGAAAGTTGTCGGAATTGAACGAAATTTACATGGCTATGGTAAAACGTCCTTACGGACTCAAAAATGAAGTCGGTTTTCTGAAATTCAGACCCTAAGCCCGACTTTTAGTCACGGGCAGAACCAAAACCGATAAAAAAACAGTTCCGAAATGTAAAGATAAGTGAATGAGCAGCTCCGGAATTGTCAAAATAGTATAGTTACATGTAAAGAAGTCGACAAACGGATACATGGTTCAAAAGTTATGTACAAAACGAAAATATGCACCAAAATTGAATAAGTATTGTAACAATCGGAATAGAAATTGAAAAAACTATACAAATTGAATATATAACATTAGTCGAAATATGTATACTATTACCTTTTTCACTAACGTCTCTTTCTTTTCTTGGTAGGATTGTGTGCTACGCGTCTCTTAACAACGCGGACGGTTGGATTGATCCAAATACCCTCATTATGATCATTTCTAGTACAAGATTCGTTCTCATCTTGATCGTTTCTTGTACAAGATTCAATGCCAACACCAATATCACCTTGATCTCCAATGTTTTTATCAACTATTTTGTTTGATAAAAGCACTATAGACCATTTCGTACTTGTCGGATCATTGACATAGAACACTTGTTTAGCTTGAGAGGCTAGAATGAAAGGCTCATCTTTGTACCCCACCCTATTGAGATCCACTTGCAAAAATCCTGACTTATACATTCGTATGCCACTATTATTTTCAACCCACTTGCAACCAAATACAGGAATTTGAAACTTTGCGTAATCAAACACCAAAATGCGCTCGATAACCCCAAAATATGACAAATTGTCAAATTTCGGATTTAAGTCATTCGCACTTGATATGTGCATTGCTTCAGCTACCAAGGTAACACCACTATTTTGCATAGTACTTTTATCATCCTGTTCTTTGGTATAAAATGTGTATCCATTAATTGCGTATGCACTATAAGAAAACACAATTATACTTGGACCATAGGCTAAACATCTCAACCTTTCTGCTACTGAAGCAGGATCTGAACGATACTTTGAATAAATATGTTCCCTAAACCACGGTATGAAACTTCGATTGTGCTCTCGTACTATCCAGTTCTCATTTCTATTCGGATTTAAATCTCGGAGAACAACCTTGTGCATTTCAACATACGGCTCAACCTCAATCTCATTGTGCAGAACATACAAGTGCGCTTGATCCCGTTCGACCATTGATATTGTCACAACTTTATTTCAAATTAGCCTTTTTCCTTCTTTTTTTTCGACAATATGAGATTTGGGGAGTCCAATTGATTGAACATTTGAGAGATATTCAGTACAAAACTCAACCGCTTCTTCAAAAATGTATCATTTGGCAATACAACCCTCCGGTCGACTTCTGTTTTTCACCTACCCTTTTAATATTTTCATATAACGTTCAGCAGGGTACATCCATCTCATATAAGCTGGTCCGTACAATTGTGTCTCTTTCACAAGATGAACAACTAGATGAACCATTATGTCAAAAAACGAGGGAGGAAAATACATTTCAAGATCACATAAAGTAACAACTATCTCTTTTTGCAATGTTGGTAAGATCGCGGGATCGACCACCTTATTGCAAATTGACCTGAAGAAGAAACACAACTTAGTTATTGCGCTTCTTACTTTTTCTGGCAGAATAGAACGTATACCTATTGGTAAAAAATGTTCCATTATAACATGGCAATCATGCGTCTTCAAACTCTTTAACTTGAGGTCTTTCATGGACACAAGTCTTCTAATATCTGAAGAGTAGCCTTCTGGAACTTTAACTTCACTGAGGAACTTACACAATGTTTTCTTCTCATTTCTAGATAGAGTGTAAACAGCAGGTGGCAGATATGTTCGTCTTCCTTTCGTCACGGGTCCCAATTCAGTTCTCACTCCCATGTTTACCATGTCCTTCTTTATGTTAAGGCCATCCTTAGACTTTCCTTGTATATTGAGTAACGCACCTATGACGCTGTCAAATACATTTTTTTCAGTATGCATAACATCCAGGAAATGTCTTACGTACAACGACTTCCAATATGGAAGTTAAAAAAAAATTGACTTCTTCTTCCACCCACCCTTGACAAGTGAATGTGCAAAAGGCTTGCCAAACTGAGTGCTCACATCTTTCACCTTTTCAAAAATTTGATCACCTGACAAAAAAGGCGGGGCTGTACGATGTTCGGCCTTTCCATTGAATGCTTTTCTCCACCCACGGTAGTGATGATTAGAATTTAAGAATCTACGATGGCCGAGAAAGACATTCTTCTAACAAAGCTCCAATCGTGTCGTATCGGTTTCATCTTCACAAACAGGACACGCCTTTTGACCTTTATTGCTATACCTGGATAGATTTTCGTATGCTGGAAAATCATTAATTATTCCAAACAACATCGCCCTCAAGTTGAAACTTTCTTTCCTATACCCATCGTAAACCTCCACACTGTTCTCCCACAAAAACTTTAAATCTTCGATTAACGGTGCCAAGTATACGTCTATGTCATTCCCTGGTTGTTTAGGCCCAGAAATTAGCATAGATAACATCATGTACTTACGCTTCATACATAGCCACGGAGGTAGGTTATAAATCATAAGAATCACAGGCCATGTGCTATGCGAGATACTTTGAATACCATGCGGGTTCATTCCATCAGTAGACAATGACAAGCGAAGGTTTCTTGCTTCTTTTCCAAATTCAGGATAATCAGTATCAACTTTCATCCACTATGGTGAGTCTGCCGGATGTCGCAACTTTCCATCAATAATTCTTTCATCTGCATGCCAAGTCAAGTGTTTTGAATCGGTTTCACTACGATACATGCGTCTAAATCTCGGAATTATAGGAAAATACCATAAGACTTTGGCCGGAGACAACTTTTTCTTATATCGAGGGGCACCGCATTTAGGACAATCATTCAATGCTGCATACTCGTTTCGAAACAAAACGCAATCGTTTGGACATGCATGTATCTTATCATAGCTCATGCCAATAGAGGACAACATCTTTTTGGCCTCATACGTTCGATTGGGAAGAACAGTATCATTTGGTAGCATATCTTTCATAAGGGCTAATAACTCTGTGAAACTTTTATCCGACCATCCATCGTCCACCTTTAAGTTGTACAACTTTAACACCACAAACAATCTTGTGAATTTTGTACAACCCTCATACAACGGTTTCTCTGCATCGCTTACCAACCTCTCGAACATTTTGGGACAATCCTCAAGATCTTCTTCAAGCGCTTCTGCAATCTCTTCGACTCGATCATAATCATATGTGTCTGTGAAATTGTCGTTTGAAGCATACTTCGTATTACACCTCGACTCAACATTCCCATTACTTTTCTCACCATGCATTGTCCAACATGTATAACTTCTATCAATTCCAAACCGTAGTAAATGCGATGCCAACTCATTCCCGTCAACCTTACCCCCATAATAGCAACCCAAGCAAGGACACGACATTCGAATCGGGTCTTTGGAGTGCGCAACCACAAACTTAACGAATTCCCATACCCCTTTCTCGTACTCTTTCGACAATCGGTTTGAATTCATCCATGTTTAATCCATGTCTTAATTAAGCTAAACAAATGCTTTTGCTTCTTGGTTTCTCTATCAGGTACTAAGGAATTCTGTCAAGATAAGAAATAGCTATCATCATTATGTCTTGATCAGAATACCTAATGAGATCCTATAAATTGTGAATAATAGAAATAAATCTTGTCAAACCACTCAAGTCTTGAAATAGAATGTTATGCAACTATAGTACAAAAATATACTACCGTGAATAAGCAACACTTAAGCAATACCTAATGAGATCCTATAGCTTTCATATTGGTTAAGTTGGTAGTTAGCTAAAGATAGGAAGTTACAGTTGTCTCGATTGTTTGAGTCTCTAAAAGAAGACAATACCTTATTTCAGCCTACCCCCGATTTCTTAAAGAAGACATTACCTTATTTCAAGGTAATATAAGTCCACAAACCAAAAAACTGGTTGAGAGACACTAAATTGAAATTAAATAGAACCATAAACAATAAACTATAAGCAGAAAACAACAAACTATAAGCAAGAAGAAAGGGCTAGTAACCTGAGTTGGACTTGATGTGGGAGACGGGTAGGTTTGAATCGGCGTTGTACAAGTAGAAACCAGAGCCTTCAAAGTAACTGTAAAATTAAACACACACGATGCAGTTAAATATACCACTACTAACACAATATCAAAAAAACCCCAATCTAGAACTCAATTATTTAATATGATATGAAATCAATTATCAAGTAGCTAGTAACTACAAACACCCGAATTTACAAGCTGATATTCATTTGGTTAAATACTCGGGCACAGGTTTTGTCCATATAATAAAATTTTCATATCAATGCTATAGCATTTGAATAATATAACAAGCTGATATTTTCTAATGCCATTGGCATTTTAGTTTAACAGTATACTACTAACTTATTACTACTCAATCCATAAACTTATTGAGTGCAGTTAACAGAACACAGAGTAATAATACATCAACACTGTAAGTTCTTAATGTTCAAATAGAATGTAATAAGCACCAAGAAGTTCTTTGATTTAGATTGACGACGCACACCATTTCAGTTATATACAATAATAACTAAAAACCAGAATCACAATTTCACCATTGGACTATTCCCATAACTTAAATGAAGACAATGAAAAAAAATCACAACAGATTAAACTAACAGATTCATCCCATAAACATTTTGAAATCAATTCTAAGTCATAAAATGAATTCCAGACACCAAAGAAAACTTAATCATCAAACCAATCTCAAAGGACTAAGAGTAGATACAAAATGCAAATAGACACTATTAGTTATCCAACAGCTTAATCAAGTGCTAATCATACAAGTGGTTATGAATAAGCTATTTCCATATCAAAAGATTAAATAAAGTCAAATTGTTCTCATATAAGCTATAAGTTGTTTGTTTTCACTTCTTTTAAGTTATTCCACAGAGTTAAACAAACAAGAGTGAAAACACAACCAAACTCACTACAATAATAGTTACTCAACACCGACACATTAATAATTGAAATGAAAATGGTCTTCTTCCCCTCAAAGCTATGTTAAATCTCATCGTCGACACAACACCGTGTTTACGGTGATTTCCGGTAAACAACCGCTAGTCTTCCAAACTATAATAAATATGATTTGGTTACTCGCGGGATCGACTAGATTGATCCTAGGACACATAGTCAAAAAGATTGTTATCAATGCTCATTCGAACCATATTCATGATTCGTCTTCTTCAATAAGCGTTGTTCGATTAAAGAACAAGTAATCTTGATAATCACTTTGTTATATGTAAGTATGATTTTAATGAAAAGATAAGTAACATAATATATGAAACTAAAAGGACTGTTAAACGTAAAGAATCTTAGAATGCAGAAACGTTAAAGACTTTGAAAATAAATGACATGAAAGTAATTCGAAAGTAAATGACATTAAAGTAAAGATACAGAAATGTAAATGGCAAGAAGTAAATGGAATGCAGTAATTCTGAAAGATATTCGAAAACGAAAGATAATACACATGTATTAAAGTGGTGGTGTCATACGTACATTTTCTCAGCGAACTCTTTCTCTTAACGCTTGATACTTGAGTAAATATGTGAGTGATTTGTACAAAATGAACACACAGAATCCTAACATTAAGACTCCTATTTATACTAGTTTCGACCTTAACGGTCCTACACTAATCTGCTGCCACGTCTCTCATAAGAACTTCCAGCGACGCCATCTGTTACTTGGACAGTTACGAAAACCGTCTTCGAATTTCAAATCTTCCCGCCTGAGTCCGTCTTCGACGCGTGGCAGTGTATTAAAAACACTACGAAAACACGCTAAGTAGTAATACTCGAATATATTTTATAAATTTTGTCTAAGTCCCCGAAGACACATACTTTCGCTAGCTTTCAGTATTCATTATCTTCATAACGAACTTAGAAATCTTTATTCTCGAAGCATGGCCATCAGTAGCCATCTTTTATTTTTAAGGGATGGCCATCAGTAACCATCTTTCCTTCGATTTTCCACTTCTTCGAAGGACAAATATTACAAGACGAAATCTTCAGCTAACAAATTGCCCCCAATAAATGCCTGTTTCGAAAATCAACAGAAATAGGCGTTTCTTGTCATCATAAGATTTCGTTTCTTATTGATCTTTGAGAGTTCCAAGACTGCTGACTAACGTCATAATCATTGATGACCCTGTTCCCGAAACGTCTTGTCATTTTCAAAGATGTCTTCTCATAACTTACATTCCCACGTTTTTGACCTTACTTCTTGATCATTACTCCTACATACTAGGAGTGAAGCCAATTTATTCAACCACCGTCGGATTAAATCACCAGCCGCCACGTGTTCTTTGGGTTTTACCCAAAAGATTTAAAAAGGGTTTCCGTTAAACCTTTAAATACTTGGTCTTGCACTTTTATACAACCTTTCATTCCTATTTCTTCATCTTCTTCAACAGAAAAACCAACATCCTCAATCTTTTCAAAATCTTGCTTTCTTAATCAAAATCTTTCTATGGCTTCATCTTCAAATGTTCTTCAACCTGTTCTGAAGCTCCAATCGACAACACGGTCTGGGGAGCAAGAGCACATTCCAAACCCTAACACCGAAGAAGTACGCGCTATTTATGCTTCCCAGGTAATCATTCCCTTTGAACTTTCTGGAAAATCTCTTGCTTTTATGGGTCCGTTACCAGGTGAAAATATTTCATCTCTGAATAGATTCTTCCCTGCTTATTACAAGACTAGACCATTAGTTAGCAAGACTAAGATAGATGAAGATGGTTGTTCTCCCTCAGGAAAATCTGCTAACATTGAAGAAACTTCAACTGTAACCCCTTTGGCTTTGATGAAAATTAGGTTAAACTATATGACCAACGTTGTAAAAGTGTTTAGGTCAATTCCCTTAGCCAAAGATCCTGATTTGTACTATGCCTGGATAGAAAAAGTAGAGAAACAGAAAGAATCCTTCTGGAAATCGTTAGGAATATATGATTTGATTCAACTGTCAAAAACAGGCTTAGAATATAACCAACCCATGCTAGTAGCAGCGGTTCACTTTTGGGATGCTTCTCACAACACTTTCCACCTCCCATGTGGAATGGTTACCCCACTCTTTTCGATGTGGCTGCGATTACAGGACTTCGACCAACTGGCGAAACCTTCGATCCCAATGAGATGGATACTGATACTATTGGTTTTAATGACTCGATAGTCACTTATACTGCATTCATCCAGAAGCACCATATCACCACCGAAACGGCAGTATCAGATGAAGAGCATATTGCTTTCTTAGCGCTATGGCTCTCACGATGTGCCTTCTGCTCAAGATCCATACAAGTTGCAAAGAGATACCTTTGCATGGCTAATCAGTTGCATGCTGGAAAAAAGCTCAACCTCAGCCAACTGCTTCTAGGGTTTCTTTATGAAAACCTCAGCGAAGCTGCAAACCTTACCAAGAATTACAAATTCGGTACTTTGCTTTATGCTGGTCCTTTCTGGCTATTGCAACTGTGGCTTAACGCTACATTCGAAACTCATCTTCCCTTTCGAGGAAACGTCAATGAGGAAGATAGCAAAATCAAGAATCGAACTATAGAAGGGACCAGGTTGGCTTACCTGACTCCGAAAGAAGAAACTGGGAAGCTTCGTGAACACTTTCTGGCGTATTCAATGATGTTTGCCCAGCGTAATCAGTTCGATCCTTCTATGGCCCCGTTTGTACACAGAATAATAGGTCCCGAATGGTTCACTCGAAAATTCCCATCAACATCTCAGGATCAACAAACTGAGTCTATGGAAATTTGGAAAGCCTTTCTGACTCCAAGGTTATTTTCTCATCGTCTTCGACCATCAAAAGGTCAATGTATTCTCGTGTGCTATCAACCAAATTTGGTCTCGAGACAGTTTGGGTTGGTTCAAATAAAACCCAAGTGCGTATATGAGAAAAGGAGCCATATGTGTTTCCATACCTTGTACTTGACTGAAGGAGAATGTGAAACAAAAATCAACAAATACGTTGGCACCACTGATTTTTCTCCTGTTCCTTTCGAACCTGCTTTTTACTCTACACCAGATTTTCACCAATGGTTGACGGATTATTATAGCTCCCAAATCTTTGATGCCGATAGTCTTGCTCAAGAACTAACTGCAGCTTTTGCTGATGTGCAGGAGAATTTTCACAAAGGTACTTCAACTCATATTAAAGAACTCCAAGCTTTTCAAAAATTCTTTGAAACTATCTACAGGCCTGATGATCTTAGTCGGACCGTTCGTGAGGCTGCAGTCATTTTGCGCGAAAAGTTTTCCGCCAAACTGGATAAGTTGAAATTGCCCTCGTATGTTCGACCAGAACTACGTTATGAAGTGGCTTTCAAACTTAATCCTCCAAAATTCCCTCCACTGCCAAGTGCGGATTTTGGTGTGGCTTTGAGCCCTCCTTTTCCAAATTGGTTTGTGTGTGGCAACGTTCTAAAAGATCTTCAAAACAGTACTAAAAAACGCGCCGAACGAGTAGTTCCGACTAAGCATACCTTGGATACTTTCAAAGGACATCTACATATAGACCTTGAACATGTTCGTGTCTTGACTCCAATACCTGAAGGTTTGGATTCAGACAATCTTTTCGACTGACTTTTCTTTTCTTTGCTAATATACTGATTTCAATTTCAACTACAGCTGTTGCACGAAGGAGGAAGATTAAGGAAGCTCCTGCCCAAAAGGATTCTGGGACATCTAAAAGCAACAAACCAAGTGAGAGTGACTCCATCGTCACTGACAAGAAGCCCAAGGTACATACCCATCTCATATTCTTAATCTTGTACAATCTGTGAGTAGTACTCATCTTACTTATCATCTATTTTCCAGAGCTCGAAACCCCCAACAGGTTCGAAGCGAAAAGTTTCTTCGACAGCTGCCTCAGATGGCGAAGATAAATCCCCTCCTCGTACTAGACAAGGACACAGGAAAAAACAAAAAGCTGTTACCCCTTCAAGAAAAGGGAAAGAGATAAGTCCCTCTAAAGCTGCTTCTCCTGGCGATAAGGCATCCTCTGAAGAATCTCCTTTAAAAGTTTCCAGCAATGCTTTCGTTGTTGAAAGTCATAATTCAAGTCCAGATAATATCCCAACCAAGGTATTTGGGTTTCACCCCACATATTATCCTGTAATTTTAACTAAATGATTGAACTGACATTTTACCTTGTTATTGCAGGATGATGCTGGCACTGCCACTTCAGGTTTTAAGGATCATGGCCTCACCATTAATGTTGACAAACTTTACGGTAATCGCCAATCTTTAACTTTCGTCAATAAACCCCTCAAAACAAAACTCATGTTCTTTCCCCAGTCTTCGAAGATGCTAGGCCAATCGCCACCATATTGCCTAATGAACCAATCGAAGAAAGCCAATCCACTGACGAATCCCCACCTACTCACCAAGACAAAAATTTGGAAGAAGATCACCCATTCTCAGGCAGCGACAATGTGAACCTACAACCACATGACAGCGAAGATACTGCATCGGAGCAAGATGCTATGGAGGAGACTTCTAAACCAGAAAAACAAGATCCTCAAGGAACTTCGACTCTTGATACAGAAGCCATTCCTGGGACAACTTCGACGCTTGCCCCTACAAAGCCTACTCTTTCGGAGCTGGAACAACTTAAGCAAACTGATCCTCTTAGTTTCCTAAAGGCTATCATGAATGTGAATACTTCTTCGCCTTCGGAACTTGATGTCTCTCCAGCTATGACTGTAGAATCTAGTGACAAGGAAGATATTCCTAGCCTCCTTCGACAAATAAAAGAGAGATTCTTTGGGGTCAATCTTGTGGATGTTCTCAGCCGGGAACCTATTAAGAGTCACAACTTAAATCAACTTTTAAAGAAAGTAGATTTGCTTCAAGTCTCCACAGAAGTTTCAGAGGTAATTGTTCTGCTAGGTTCTCTGATTGATCAACTCCAGGCCAACATTCTTCGAAAGCAAAATGTCGAAAAAGATCTATCTGAGACAATGGCCTCTCATGACTCTTCATGGAACTCTGCTGTGGATGCAATAAAACAAGGTGAGGCCCTCAAGCTTAAGCATTCAGAAAATCAGAAGGCTTTTGATGATTATGAGAAGAACATCAACTCCTGGAAACAAGAGATAAAGCTACTTGAGGACAAGATAAAGGAAGCTGAACGTTGTCAGGCAGCCATACAAAAATCCAACCAACAGGATTTGCTCGAAGTGGTGCAGTCGGGGATTAAACATTTCGAGACTGCACAGAAATTAGTGCCAGAGATCGAAAGATTGAAGAAACAACGGGCACTAATTGAGCTTCGTATGTCTTCGTGGGAAACTCAATACTTGAAGATTAAAAACAATCTCCCTGAGGATTTTAACTAGCTGTCTCCAATCCTGTAACTTGTTGCATTTTCGTTTTGTAATCGAAGCTTTTGTAGAAACATCTATTTGTATGCTTGACTTCTATTTTCTTCATTTATATCTACAATGTTCGCCAGCACTACTTTAGCGAATCTTTCAATTTCTGCCAAAATATATCTTT